>NC_071570.1:21372293-21567293 GCF_026979565.1 Vidua chalybeata | reverse complement strand
ACAAAGGAAAAAGAAAATCAGATGATGGACATTTCCTTGGTTTTTATTTTGTTTTGTTTTTTCCTTATGGAAAACAAAACAAAACAAAACCAAAAACAGGACAAAGATGAGAGGGATGAAAGGACAGAAAGAATGAGTAAGATCATTCTGTGAACGTTAGTTCAGCACTCTTACCTCTTATTGGTGTACCACCTGGGTGGATAATATGAATGCAAATAAGATTAGAAAGAAGAAGCATTAGTACGAGAAGAAGGAGGCTAGGGCTTTGGAAGAAGAATCAAATTAGATTTACAGAATTAAATAAGGTCTTAAGAGAAACTTGAATTACTATACTGTTAAAACAGGAATATATTAGATAGTATTATCAGGTTATAAAAGCAAGTTGCATTGTACCACAAAGGGCAAAAAGGCTATAATTGGCTGCACTGCCATTCTCAGAGTAGCATCTGAGTTCTTAGACGTTCTGTTATATAGGGTTAGAAATGTATCAAATATGCCTCAAATACTTAAAGGAAACTTTACAAAACTGTACTTATGACATATTTTAGAAAAATACTGGAAATTCTATTTAAATATATATATATATATATATAAAACTATATATATATAAAAAGAGGATATACTGAAGTCTATCTCAAAACAAACACTGCAGTTTAGGCTGGATTATGGCATTTACTGTTCTAGATCTATGTGATACATGTGTACTGTTTCTTTTAGGTGTTGCTATCACTGATAAGACAACATTTCTGTGGAGGTGTGCGTGTGCGCCACTATAGGGGTCTGGTGACTACACTGACTGTTAGTAAAATGCATGCCATGCATTTTAAGAATAATAATACTAATAATATAATAATTATCATAATCATAATAGTCTGAATATGGAAATTAGTGGGGGTGAAGTGCGCTTCAGAACTAAGCACTTACCAATAGATTCTGGAGATTTAAATACGGAGAGAAGAAAGACAGCATAAAAATATTATTATATTCCTTATAATTTGGTACAAAGTTTTCAGTTAAAGCTTTATATACTAAATCATCTATGTCACATGTGAAAAAAATCTTAATTTACATTAACAGAAGGTTAATTTACACAGTTCTGCTGACAACAAGCAAAAAGTAGGTTAACAAGACGATTTAACATCACAGGACAGGTCAAAAGCTGAGAATTCTGGGAAGACACGTGATTAAACAACTTAGATTTTACAACGATATCTATTACAATTGTCAAAGAAAAAAGCTCATTATATCCCAGTGATCAATGATCTGATCTTATTTTGGGATAAGCGTTAAACTCGATAAATTTAGAAATTTGTTTGTCTGTTTCTTGTTTTGTTTTGTTTTGTTTTTAATCTAAAGAGAGCAAAAGAATAAACTAAGGCAGGAGGAGAGTGAGAGAACTGCTAGGGAGGTGCAACGGGCAAAGAGAGAGAGAGCGGCAAAAGCTGGAATCTACATCAAAAGCAGACTTCTGTAGATCCAGAAAATATAGGATTCATAAAGCTTTAGCGTGGACGCACACTACTGTGGCTAAATGTGTTGGAAAAATGCTCAGCCAGCAAAAAAAAACCCAACTTTGTTCCATAGATTACCCAAAGATTTAATTTCCTTTTTTTTTTTTTTTTTTCAGGTATAAATCTGCATGGGAAGAAGTACTGTGCTTTATGTATTTGTGAGAGGAAAGAAGATGTGTCCAAACTGGCTAATCTTTGGTGAAGTCAAATGTGGAAAAGACAGCAATAAACACATTTTAGATTTTAATTGAAGTGTCTAATGCAGGTTTTGGTTTTGATGAATATAACCATTGGTACTCCTTGCAATTTCTGAATGAAGTCCAATGTTGAAATAAATTTGTTAAAAAAAATTAAAAGGAAAGAAGAAAGAAAGAGGAGAAAATGGATCCATCAAGTACTGCAAAAAGCAGTAAAGAAAAAAATCATCAAAAAATACAGTCACAGCAGTGAGCAATGTGGAGTAAACAGAAGCTGCAAAACACATAGAGACAGACTCTATAGAAAGCTATGACAACATCACAGACATGGACAACACACTCAGTAACACAGAAAAGGAAAGGGGAAAGAGAAATCATTACCTATAAATAAAATTTTTTTTAAAAAGGAAGAGAAAGGAAAGAAAGAAAAAGTGAGAGAGAACAACTCTGGGCATTGGTGGAAACAGTAACAAGACCCTACCTGAGCGTAGCTGCTTGATGCGGCCATTGTTGTTGCTTGTGTCAACAGGTAAGAAATCTTTGAACCAAGTTATTTCAGGATCAGGATTGCCACTGGCTGCACATAACATGGTAGCTGTACGAGTTCGTTCAACCACCTTCAACTGTGGGCCCATATCAATGGTTGGAAAACCTCGAGGAATTTGATCCTCTGAAAAAGAAATTTATAAATTGAGGAATTTCATGTCAGTTGTGCAGTGCTGCATGAAAGCCCAAATCATCATCCTGCGTAACATTCAGTGTTCACCTAATTGTTTGCAAACAGCAAACAATTGATCAAAATGCTGATACAAAAGGAAAAGTTCATTAAAAATAGCTATAAAGTTTATAATTATAAAATCAGATGAGATACATTACCTAGCATGCATTGGATTCATACTATTGTACCGTATAACGCTGATGTTGCCCTGCTTGCTAGAGTCCTTACTATTTTATATGAAATGTCAAATCAAATTACCATTATCTAATCTACCATTAAGGAAATCTAACGTTAAGGAAAACCCCTTCTCTTTATACCAGAGAAATACATAAGGAAGGATCATCATGCAGTGTAAGATCAGGCCACTAACTCAGAAGACCTAAGTTATGTTTCTTGCTTATATCATTATTACTTATCTGCTGCTGCTCGATATCTATTGCCCCTGTGCTTTGATTGTCCATCTTACAGATGGACTTGTCAGAGCTTTACTGCTACAGTGGAGTACTGTGAAGATGAATACATTATATGACTGCAAAACACTGAGACATTCTAAACATTGGAGCTGTGTGGATAGCAAAGTTAAAGTGGCACGAAGTTAAAAGACTCACAATGATATTGAATAGATACAATATTGTCTGTTAGAATACTCAGATACAGCCCTAAATTCTCATGCTAGTGTGGTTAATACTGAAATATTAAAAAAATATTGTACAAGAGTAATTGGCCTTCATAATGTGACACCTACTAGCATGTAACACTGAAAGCACAATAGGGTCAGGAAATTTCTCAGAAATCAAGTTTGCATAGCTAAAATAACCTGTTTGAAATACACAATCTCGCTCCGCATTTCCACTGCAACGGCTAAAATATTTTTATTGCAAAATAATATTAATTCCATTCAAAAATGAAAATAAAAAATAACCAAAGAAAGAGGATCAACATTAACTATAAGCCACATTATTTAATGTCTTGACTAATCATAACTGACATGCAATTGATTAGGGGATAAAACTTACAGGAGTAATTGTTCAAGATTAACTCTCTTTAGTTAAGAAGTGTCACATTTTCAAAGCTGTCAGGTAAGTCTTCAGACTTTTCTGAAAAAATGTATAGCAAGCAAACACAGCCTATAGATCTTTGTAGTTCCTGGGGTGTGATGTTGCTTATGAGCTACTTAACTACTTGCAATTACAAGTGCACACAGATAACCATAGAATGGTTTAGGACCTTAAACAACATCTATATTCAACTCCTCTGCCATAGACATAAATCTCTTCTACTAAATCAAATTACTCAGAGATACATCCAACCTGGTCTTGCACCACCTTCAGAGATAGGGGATACACAACCTCTCTGAGCAACCTATTTCAGTGCCTCACCACCCTCAGAGTAAAGCTTTTCTTCTTAAGATCGAATCAAAACCTACCCTCCTTCAGCTTAGGGTGTGGAAACCCAGGGCACCGGGAATATTTCTCTGTCTGCTCTGGGGTGTCCTGACCCCCAGGGGAGCACCGACTTTGACCCACATTTATGGAGAAAACTTCCTAAACCTCAAAGTAAACTAGAAACCACAAAAGTGTGAAATAGATTGTAGAGATTGTAGATAGCAGTATAGTATGTCACATGGGTGAGAAATTTAGGTTTTAGGATTTTTGGTATGTTATAGATGGGTTCAAGATGGAGGATATAAGTGTTGTCTTGAGTTCCTTTCTTCTTTCTTCTTCTTCCTCTTTCTTCTCAGATTTAGGTGGTGTCTTGTAATTGGGTAGAAAAATCTCACTGCGGGTCTTTAGGGGTCAGTTATTGGGTTAGAAAGGAAAATAATTTAGGTGTCACTTCTTAATTGGGTAGCTTAGTTTTTGATTAGACTTAAAAGGCCTTGTAACAAGAGATTGTTAGCCATTTTTGTGCTGTTTTTCCTGCACGTAGAGTCTGAAAAAGTCCAAGGCGTCTATTGTTCCTGACACAGAACTGTTCCAGGAGGGTCTCGCCTGCCAGGGGAGCCCCCAGGGAGTTGCCCAACTTGGGGCCAGCAAACTCACATTTCCTATCCCTTTTGAAAAGCTCCTCTCCAGCCTTCTTGTAGCCCCCCTTTAGGTACTGGAAAGCCTAATAAGGTCTCCAGAGCTTTTTCCTTTCTCAGCTGAACAGCCCCAACTCTCTCAGCTTTTCTTTGTAGAAGACGTATTCCAGACTTCTCATCAACTTGTGGCTATCTACTGGACTCATTCTAACTAATAGAAGTGTTTCTTGTGTCTGAGGCTCCAGACCTGGACACAGTACTCCAGGTGGGAGTCTCACAACAAAAGAATAGATAGGTATAAGCATATCCCTTGACCTCCTAGACATGCCTTTTTTGATGCAGCGCAGGAAAAGGTTGGCTTTCTGAGCTACGAGTGTACATTGCAGGGTCATACCAAACTTTTCATCCACAAACATCCTGTCTTTCTTTGCAGGGTAAACCTCAATCCATTCTTCACTAAATCTGTATTGTTATTTGGAATGACCTCAAAACAGGTACAGAACCTTTCACTCGGCCTTGTTGCACTTCTTCAGGTTCCACCTCTCAAGCCTGTCAAGGTCAAGCCACGTCCTTCAGTGTGTTTACTCCACCACACAGCTTGGTGTCATTGGCAAATTTGCTAAGGGAGCACTCAATCCCACTGCCCATGTTGCTGACAAAGGTACCAAGTAGCACTAGTCCCAATACAAATCCCTGAGGATCCTCAGCTGACACTAGTTTCTAACTAGACATTGAGCTGTTGACTGCAACTCTAGGACTGCCATCACCCCGCCAATTTTTTATCTGCCAAGAGTTTCACCTGTCAAAATTCGTATCTCTCCAGTTTGGAGACAAGGATGACATTTGAGAGAGTGTCAAAGGCTCTGCAAAAATCCATATAGGTGATTTCTGCTGCCCTTCCTTGTTCAACACTGCTTTAACACAATCCTAGAAGGCCACTAAATTTGTCTTTAGTGAAGCCATGCTGGCTGTCACCAATCACCTAATTATTTTCAGTGTTTCTTAGCACATTTTCCAGGAGGATCTGTTCCATGATCTCTACAGGCACTGATGTGAGACTGTCTGGCCTGTAGTTCCTTGGTCTTCCTTATCTCCTTTTTTAAAAGTGGGGTCATGTTCTCCCCTTTCCTGTTGGTAGGAACTTCACCAGATTACCAGGAGTTTTCAAATATGATGTGTAGTGGCTGCATTCTTTCATCCCAACACTCTAGTCATAAGAGATGTCCCTGTGTTTCCATGATGCCAATTAAAGTCATAGATCTGCAGGCATCCACGCATCTCTAGTACTACCCATGCTGCATGTGCTAGCACAAATGGGTTTTAAGTTGCTCCCCAATGAAGCTGACTTTCTGTCTGGTGTGGCTGGAATGTCTTGGTGCTGTCCCTCAGGTGTTTTGCTGCTGACCTGCATACCCTCTCCAGGCTCTTTCTGGCTCAGCCATCTAACTAGTATGTGTTGGATGGCATGTCCCACACCTTATGACTATTAAACCTGATGATATCTCTCTCCCCTGTCATATCTCAGTTAAACCCCTATCAATAAGCCCTGCTAGCCCTTCACCAAAGAATCTCTTCCCACCTTGGAGAGAGCTGAATCCCACTTTCATTCAGCAAGCTGGTGCTACATATAGACCATCCCATTATCAAAGAAACCAACATTTTGGTAATGACACTAGTCACGGAACCGTGTGGGTCCATCCATTTCTTTCAATGCTAATACTTGCAACTGGAAGAACAGAGGAGAAATAACCTGCACCCAATTCACCAACCATTCCAGGGCCTTGGTAAAGTGAACACAACTGTCCAGAAAGCTTCCATGACTCCTTAGAACTAGGATTTCTACCAATCAACTGATAAATGTCAAATCTTTCATCAGCCACAGGCTCTTCCCAAAGAAAGGTATGTTTCATGTCTGCTGATAAAAGTCTTTGGTATTAGCTGACAAGATTTGACTTGTGACAAAACAGGATTTTTATTACATTACCTTTCTTACTTGGCTTATATAGAAAACCCTAGAGTCCCTTTTGCATATACCTAAGTGTACAACAAAGATAATCTGTCTTGAATGTTAATAGGATGGAGTAGTAAAAAGCCTCCCTTTCTTATTTTTCATATGGGCAATTAAATACCATCCATCTGCCTTAGGCATAGAATGTCTTTGAATGAATATGCTTCATGAAATTTTCATGAGAAACATCACAATCTAGCATTCAAATACCCAGAACTGTTATATTTTTGACAGTTGTGGCTGGTATCCAACCTGGCTTTCAGGTATTTGGCAATAAACCCAGATACACAACATCAAATGGACCAGAGAAATAATGAAACTTCCAGTTGGAGAGCTTATCACGGTGGATTTCATTTTTAAGATGTTAATTACCTTTTTTCCCTCTAAGTTTATTCATGATTTGTACAACTGTCTTTACACTTTAGCAATATCAAGGATGACAGATCATCAAACACTCCATGAAACAAAGCTGAGCATCAAATCATTGAACAACTCCATCTCAGACCTAGTAAGAGAAAAGTAACTATTACAAATTTTTTATATATTGGTACCTCTACAATTTTATGTGAGGTGGCCAGAAAAATACTTTTTAGTGATCATTAATATGCTCACTAGGTTCTAAACTACTTTATATACTGCTCTTCCCATGTAATATTCAGTTCCAGTCAATTAGTTTCCAATTCATCAACAATTTAAATCAGACTTGACCTTCTCAAAGCCATTTGGTACTGTCATTTTGAGAGGCCATTAAAGGTCAGATTTTTCTGTCTTTGTGGCTTAGTGACTTATACCTGTAATATGTATTTTGTTTAGGATGACAGATACAAGCGATTTAGAAATAGGCCACATTCTTTGAATTTGTTATTTGCACTTAAAAGTGCTGAATTCCATTATTAGCATTAAAAGAATGCATTTAGTACTGCTCTAGTATAATTTCCAATCACTCAATGACTCCACAGAAGTTATTTTTCAGTGTACAATCTGAACAATGTAGAAAATTACAGAGAGAGGTTACCAGATGAGCCCTTAAAAGAGAATGTAACAAAATGACCTTGCCTTGCTTTGTATCATGGCTCTCAGTATTTCTCAACTGTCTGTATATTCAATCAGTTTGACATTGTTCACCCAAGGCACCCAGAATGGACAACAAACAGAAGCTGGGAGCCACTGAGCTGCTGGAAAATTGTCACCTTCTTACCATTACTGAAACTTTGTGGGATGTGACTGAAGTGAGACTGTTGATGGCTACGGGCTCTCCAGAAGAGACAGGTGAGGAAAGAGAGAGGCAGAGGGGTTGCCCTCTACATCAGGAGGTAGACTGAGTGTGAAGAGCTGTCTTTGAAGAGCAGCCACAAGCAGGTCAAAAGCCTGTGGGTAAGGATCAGGGACCGAGGCAACAAAGGGAACCTTGTGGATGGTTTTAAGTACAGACCCCTGATCAAAGGGACCCTATTGATGAAGCCTTCTTGCTCCAGCTACAGGAGGCATCTTGCTCACAGGCTCTTGTCCTGCTGGGGCACTTCAACCATCCCAAAATCTGCTGGGAAAGCAGCACAGCAAGCTGCAGGCAAGCCAGAAGGCTCTTGGAAAGCATGAGGGATACCTTCTGGAGCAAAGGAATAGATAGCAGCCCTAGCAGTGGGGATACAACCCTGGATCTGATGGGCACCGGTGTGAGTGAGCTGATCTTGAGCATCAGGGTTGGAGGGAGTCTGGGCTGCAGTGATCACGCATTGCTGGAGTTTGCAGTCCTGAGGGGTATGGGCCAAGTGAGGAACAAAGTTAGGCCCCTGAACTTCAGGAAAGCAGACTTCCAGCTGTTAAGGAGATAGCCAGTGAGATCCACTGGGAGACTTCCCTCAGGGACAAGGCAGTGGAACAGAGCTGGCAGGTCTTTAAGGAAGTCTTCCACTGAGTGCAAGAGCTGGCAATCCCCAGGAGCAAGAAACTGGGCAAGGAAGGCAAAGGAACAGCAGGGCTGAGTAGGGAACTGCTGGTCAGACTGCAGGGAAAGAAGCAAATGGACAGGCAGTTGAAGCTAGGATGGGTGGTGACCTAAGAAGAGTAGAGAGATGCAGTATGATTGTGGAGGGATGAGGTCAGGAAGGCCTAGATGAAGCTGGAATTGAACCTGGCAAGGAATTGTTCAAGGTCAGGATGGATAGGGCTCTGAGAAATCTGATTTAGTGGAAGGTGTCCCTGTGCATTCTAGAGGGTTTGGAAATAGATGCTCTTTAATTATATGTTGGCCTTCCAACATAGGCCATTTTATGATTCTATGATTCTGTGTTCTGTAAACAATGTCCTTGCTGCCAGTTTAGTAATTGCTTCCCTTCCAAGAAAATTTATTCGAAAAAGCACATTAGCCTTTACATTCAGATTTCAATATAAGTATACCTAAAACAAATGTAAAATACGTAATTTTACTTGTTGCTGCATTTGTCCTGGGGGTGAGCTTGCCCTCATAAATGCAACAGCATTTAGAGGCTCAAACTCATTGCTTTTGTGTGAACAGTAATTTTGATGGAGTGTTAGCTTGAAAATAGCCACAAGTTAAAATTATGCTCTTCCAAAAAAAGAAAGCATACTTATCTTTAAATAGTATTGATAGTAAAAAGCATAGCTATGCCACAACTATATATTATAAACTCTGTTCTGCTCATCACTTAACTTTTATTTCCTCTCATCTTAACAAAAAAAAAAGGTGCTGTTGCATCTCTTTTTTAGGTTTATTTTTAGCGATGTAATTATTTCATAAAAATTCAGGAACTGAACTTCCCAAGTTATGAAGGTGTACTGTCAGGACTATGTATATACAAAGCAAGAAGAGGATTTCAGTACAAGGGCTTTGACCCTTTATGGTAAACCTGCATGTCTAATATATAACCCAGCTAAAGAAAGAGGAAGACAGTCATATTTAGCTAGGATTTGTGCCACAGCTTCTTAACATTTTGACTACTTTTTTCCGTAAAAAGGTTACTTTCAGATCATGCATAGGCCCTGTTCGCAGCAAGAAGAGTGTTAGCTTTTAGAAACAGATTGAGTCTTGAAGTCTTAAATTCTGCATAGCTACCTTACTGAATCACTCAAGCAATCACAATCATGTTTTAACAAGAAAGACTAAATAGTGTGAGTAGTCTTCTGAGTTACAGTACAATATGATTATATTACTATCATATGGATAAAAAATATAAATGTGAAGTATCCAAAGCAAATTGTTATGACTTTGGTTTTGGATTACAGACTATAAAGGCAAGGTAATAGCACCAAGACTCAAGACCAAGGACTCGTGACCAGATAGTTGTCAAGAAAACTGGCTAACATGTTTCTTAAGTATTTAATTTCACCTTAACTATTTTCACCATTGAAACATCCATGTTCCAGAATATGAATTTGGAGTTCATATTCATATGTAGAAGAAAATATTAACCTGTAGTTAAATCTGTGTAATCTGCCTAACTGAAATAAATACTTATAGTGCTAGACTCTGTCTCTTGAAAATTTTGCTTATGTAAACCAATTATTCTTATTGTGCAAATGGAAGGTAGTTTTCTACTCTATTCAGGAAGAAAAGAAAGTGAATCTGTTTCAAGATTCACTGATAGGTTTGCCACAGGCAAATTTTAGTCATTCTGCAGCTCACAGAATAAAAACGCACACATGGAACATTCCCAGAATACATTATAGATACTGAAGATAAACTGCCACAATTAAGTTTATTATTTCAAATAACAATGTAAATAAAGCTTTTATTTTCACTATTCCAGATGGCAGCAGCATATAATTTGCACTGTTTTGACATCATGACTGTATTATTCAAAATCATTCTTCTTCCTACTGAACTGAATGCAGGATTGAGAACAGTAAAACCAAAGAGACTAGGGGAGGAACTAAAATCACCATTTTATAGTGAAGTTGGTATTCTGTGCTATTATTGAAGAACCATGCATATAAAGGAATTAAAAAAATAATACTAGAGCCAATTCTAATTATACATAAAAATTAAATTGGATTTAAAAGATATAAAGCACCAGAGAAGTGCCAGTTAATAAACATTATTCATACTGAAACACTTTACAAGGCAAGTTTTGGGAAATAGAAGTAATTATAAACACACAACAAATTATTTCGTGGGATCCTTTGTTCAAAGTTGCTATATACAGATGGATAGTTAGTGGTGGTGTACATCAATAAAGTAGGGTAATGGCTACACTAGAATAATAGATCTTGGTATCGGTCGGGAGTTCTCTTTAATTTCACACTATTTTAGCACACAAAGAAAGTGAATTAGACATTGATAAGATGATCAGTAAAAATTCAACATAAGAACAGCTGTCCATACCATCCCATCAAAACCCATGCACTTCGAAGTATCTTCACATACTGAAGATATGTGCAAAGCACATTTTGATAGAAAACAAATTTGTTTAGTAGCTCTGTATGCAATTACCCTGCAAATTGCAAAGTAATGTCTATATAACAGAACACAGAACCACTTAGACTGAATTATCATTTGTATGAATGTTGAAGCAGCAATTTCACATTGCATTAAGTCAGTTAACATTCATTGTTATTAGCATTTAGCTTTAAATAAGTTCTCTGTTTTAACAAATGAGTGCACTGAGCCTTTGAAATTAGATATCTTCTAATAAAGAAAAAAGAATTTGCACCTTTCAGCAGTTCTCAAAATCTGTAAAATTAGACTGCACATAGCAAGCTTTTCCCAAAGTGACCTATCTCATTGACATGAACAATGAAATACCTCTCACTCTGCTTTGACAATGACATTCTGAACAAGAAGAATTAACTTTTGTAAGTTCATCTCTCATATGAAAACACAAGCCTCAAAATAAGGGTTTATTCTCAGATTTGTACACAAGCATGCCATAGCTTAGAACAGAGCATATTATCTGAACCATCAATATGCCCAAATTTGGTTATGATTGAAATTTTAGTTGTCTGTCTGTTCTGTTCATTTGGAATGCAATAGGAAATACAAAAAGCTGTGTCTCAAAAAAAAAAAAAAGTAGGGAATCCAAGCATCTCTTCCAGATGTCCATTATCTAACACAAAGAGAGGACTCAGAGTCTGAGGTAATGAAACAAAGGCAGAGAATGTGGTCGTTTAAAAGCAAGGTATCATTTATTTAGTAAAAGAAATGCTAAACCTCTGAAAAAAAAGAGGATACAGCATCCCATGTATTTCCATATGCAAATATTCACAAGGAAAATACTATATTTTTTGCACTGGTGAATAAAACACAAGAGGACTGTAAAGGGTGGCAATATGAATTCCCATGATTACTGCTTCTGATTTAAGGCTTAATTTCCAGACAGGGTTAGGATTTAGATTATACTAAATCAGGGTTAAATTGGGACTTGCCAAGAATCAAGATCAGGAAAACAAAAGAGCATGCTTCCTCTATCCAGTCAATATTTTGAATATTAATAATATTTATGCTTTTACATTCTCCCTACTTTTATTTGAAATATCAAGGGGAAAGCAGTGCAGTGTGTTTTACACTTTTTCACATCACATACAGCTTTATGATGAGGTAAAAAGATGAGCTGCAGGTTCATATGTACACCAGAGCACGCTTTTCATGTTAGTAATCTGAATATACTGACTGGTCCAGAACACAAAAACCCATTATTTTCCTTTTATTCCTCTCCTTTCTACTCATTAGTACTCAGTGTTAAAATATTTATACTAGCAAATACATATGACACTTTCTATAAATAGTTACCTCATACTCATTCAGTATAAAGCAATACATACTGATAAGTGTAAAGCAATAAATCATCACAATCAAGTTCCAACATCTCCGTTTGAGAATGGGGTAGAAGCATCTTGTTTTCTTGCATTCAAAAGAGCAAGAGAGAAAAGAGGAAGTAAGAGCAGCCTGTCAAACGAGTTCTCAGACCATATAGTCTGCCTCTCCCTCCTTCCTTGTCATGACCATTTCTGTTACTAATGTTACACCGCTTTCAAGGAATTGTTTCCTCAATGCCATAATCTTCCTTAATGTTTTTTAATGCAGCCTACACACTCTGTAACCCAAATTGTCAACAATAAACTATAGTAACTGCATTAATGTCACAGCTGCAAAATTTAAGAACCTGACAAAGCAACTTGTCAAAACCATTAACTTTGTTGAAGTATTGTTTTTAAAGGAGAACAACACTATTTTCTGCATTTCTAGCTCAGCATCCAACTTGTACATTTTAGAAAGAGAAAGAGGATATTTTCACTTTGATAAGTGGTTAGATAAATGCCCCAAAAGACCTACTGTTTACCTCCCTAAAATAATGAAATGAGGAATAAGGGTTATGAAATTGTATTCCTTAAGTTTTAAAAAAGGATATTTCATTCAGGATGTTAAAAGCCCTTTCGGTGCAGTGAATTCAACAGTAAGGTAGTGTCTATGCATTTCAAATGATTTTCTGGTGCTCAGCACAACAATGCACCTGTATAGACGTAATGATTTGAATGTTACTGCATCATTTCAATAAACAACAAATGCAAATACTAAAAAACAAACCAAAAATACCACAGAAGTCCCATTACTGCTGAAGAGACGGGGAAAGAAGAGATATGTTGTCAAAACAGAAAATAAACTTTGAAAAAATGCAGTCGAAGAAGATATCCCAAGAAATTAAGTACTATTCAGTGTTGCACTAATGTTACTTATACAAAATATGAACCATTTTTCTACATCCAATGCTGCATTCATCTTCATTGTTCTGCAGACCACGCTTACAACATTCATAATGCTTACATGATTTCAGATAGCTGACTGTAAAAAAGCAATAGACACAGTATCTTCCCATTTTTATGTCTTCTTTCTTTGTTTTATTTTAAGTCTTTCCACCACTATGAACATGTATCTATCAATTAAGAAATCACTGGAAGATGTAAGACACAAAACAATGCCTTGTATCATATATTCCTAATATATATAAGCAAAAGACAGAATACAAAGTACTGGTAGAAGTTAAAATACATGGCATCTTTGAAACTGTATGAATCTTTAACAGAAGGAAGAAAGTAGTTCCTTTATGAGTAGATGGTGAAGTTCTTCTCGATTGCTTGGCAATCATTGAAGCATATGACTTCACTCTTCATACGCTTGAATATGAGGGAGGAATCCCTCTCACTACTTTTGTGTGCCACCACTTTTGGCAACATTCCTTTTCACAGATACCGAGACGATGCCTATCTTCTTACAGGGATCTCATAGCAGAGAAGAACAAATGTAGGAAAAAGCAGGGAAGGGAGTAGATATGAATTGCTTTTTTGTTTGGTCTGAGTTTCATCACTTAAAGTAAGTTCTTTGCCCAAACAACAACACTCCAAAGACGAGGATGCTACAGGAGGAAAGCACCATTGACTTCTGGTCTAGAAGGACACAGACGGGCTTTCTCTCTAGCAGAGGATACACACTGCTTAAAATCCAACTTTTCACAGTCCTTTGGCAAGTTAAATAACCACTGCTGACAACCTCTATGACCTCTAATGAGCATGGAGTCACACAGAACTTCACATTAACACTTTATAGTATACACATGGCTAAGGCAGTCAACATTTCAAGGTTTTCATCCCATAAAGACTTGAAGATTCATGACATCAAAGGTTCATTCTGTCACCCAAATCCAATGCTTAGAATTGTGGTCTGCAACTTTTGAGTCTTACCTGAAATTTTGCTGCTGCCCTAAGATGAATTAAGTAATCTTAGAATAGTCTGTGACTGAACATGCTTCACACTATAATAGTGACTGCTGCTATTAGAAAGGATAGATAATGTCTGTACTCTGAGTTACTGTGTGAAAGAAAATGCTCAATGCCCCAGCATACTCTGAAGCATGGCAGAGACCCTGCCTTCAGCTTGCACAGAGGTGGTGCAAGATAGCACTTGCTCTCATCTGCTAGGAGCTTGCTCCTGTCCTATGCTCCTCCAACACATTTTTCACAATAATATTCACATGCCCTTGAAAGAGGTATTGTGAATCACTGTGAGCTGAATGGAGCAGGCTCTCTGGAAGAAGGAAAGAGATTACTTTAAACATGACATTTTCACATTTGTCTAGAAACAACTGCTAATATTTCTCATGGAACTGTAAATAAGGAGTGATCGGGGAATTCATTCATTAGATGTTGAACATAGAACAATATCAGATTTACTCAGCTTTGCTATAACTATAGCTACAACTTACTTGACTAATTCCAACACAAGTTATATTGTCATTAATTTGAAATAAGATCTTGGCTGGGCAGAGGAATATAGGATGTTAAAAAGTGTTACTTTTAAAAGACTCTTTTATATGCTGAGATCAAGGTTCACACCTCTAAGCACATCATAATTATTTTAACTACTTTTTCATAATTTTAAATAATTATGAAATTCAGTGCTACTTCTAAAAAGGGTAATGAAATCAAAGTCCACAACAGGCAGCCTAAATTAAAATTTTTTAGTCTAGAATCTGAGTGGATATATTTAAATTACAAATAAAATGTGGTCCATAATATTTTTAAACATTTGCATTGTAAATATTAAACTGATTTTATGTATAGTATAGGCAAGCTTTTACACAGTTTCTGTTTAATTTTCTCACCAACTTTTATCCATCTAATCAAAGACCATCAATCATTCCTGATCTTTTTATATTATAAGGCTGGGCTGTTTCCAGTTGATTTTGCTTTGGTTTGTTCTGATACTTTGTAGAAGAAATTTCTGCAAATGAAAATGATAATTAGTTAAGAAAAAACAGTGATGCTTCAGTTTCGGTGGAATACTTCACTGGCATGTACATAAAAAAAACAGTTGTTCAGTGTAGCTGGAAGTCATGGACCTCAATGCTGTTTGAATAGTCCAGTGTGCCAGAAGGTTGAGAGTCATCACGTCAGGCGGGGCAGGGGTGGATAGGGGAAGAGAAACAAAGAAAGAATAGAAGAAAGATTCATGTTATGTCAGTTACTTGCAAATTCATCACAAACTGTTTTGTGATGAATAGTTAATGAAGTCAAACAGCTGTGGAGAGCCAGTTCCTGCCTCTGAGCAGACACAGTGTGGCAGAGTAAGCTTAGCATAACATTGTATATGTCGAGTACATCAAAACCAGTGTAACCACAGAGAACCTCCACACCAGCTTTGTCAACAGACTTAACATCTGGTAAGTTGCATGAAGAAGGTACAAGTGAAGAAAACAGAATGCTTGGTAACATAAGATGTGGATGTGTCCAGTGGTGAATTAAAATTTAGTGGAAGGCCCTACGCTACAGAAGTAATGCAAGCAATTGACTGAGAGGGTCAGGGTTATGTATGCTTTCAATAACAGAACTGTTTCTCTTTGGATTTATTAATAGTAACATCTGTCATCCATTTTACAACAATATAAAACTCACGTCTTTTAGAGAAAAGGGATTGAACTATTTCTCCTCTAGGCTGGAGAGGTAGGCATGAAGATTTTTATATGTACTCTTTAGAAGCAATTGGGAACAGGTCAGATGTTACAGTAAATGAGAAATAATTTATATCACTAAACAAATACATAGCAATAAATCTCAGACCACACAAAAGTATTTCAGTATTCCAAGATTTTTTTGTACCTGAAGAAGACTTAAAAATCAATCTGTGCGTGCTAAATAACTTTCTGCTTTTATTTCATTATGGCATTCTGCGTTGAGTATTTGAGTATGTATCACTTTAAGAGATACAATATAAGCTGTTCCATTAAATGAAATGTAAGAGAGGTTCTAAAACGAAGAGTTAGCTGTTTTTGACTTTTCTGTAACTTCCAACTCCTTTGGCAAAGGAGGAAAGTATTTTGCTAATATATAAGTAGCATTTTGTGTGTGTGTTCTTTCTTTAAATATTGTGCTTCTAGAAAAGTATTGTCTAAACTAATTATTATGATGTATCCTGATATTCATCCTTTCTGATTTTTAACCTTTAATATGACATATTTAAGCCTTTATGACCTATTGCAGCTATATCTCCATAAACACTTTTATCTCCAAAGCGCCCCCCCTAACATTTTACTGTCCTTTAAAAACCAAGTAACAACTTCAAAGACCACCAGCAAGAACTTTGAGAAAAAACAATCTCTTGTATTTTGGTCCTAAAATGTTTATGCTTCTTTATTATCAGTTAGGCCAACATTTTCTAATTCTCTAACTTTTTGGCATTTAGCAGCTGGCTTTCCACAAAAGTCGACATCATGGAGATGACAACTGCAGAAACATGACAAAGGTCTTGCCTGAACACACTGAATATCTCCCTCTGCCCTAAAAAGTCTGAAAGATCTTGGAAATTATCAGCACGTACCTCACAAATCTCCATGTGTGTTGCTGATCATGCTTTGCAGTTCACATAGGAAGTAAGACTATGTGAGCTTCTATTACTAACTCAAAAGAGAAACAAAACAATGTTTTTACAAGATAGTGTCCTGCTGAGGCCTTCAAAAACTGACAAAAAACATACTTAAATGCTTCTACCAGTTTTATAGAAACTTAAGAGAAACATCTTTCTCACAAGTAAAAATTTAAAAATGCTTCCAGAAAAATTACCACACATAGCACTCTTATGTTGTGCTTGAATTTGGACAAAGTATTTTATTCCAGGAAAAGAGAAAAAAATCCTTAGAAAATACCTCATTTTACACCAAAACCAAAAATGTTACCAACTAAGAGCTGTAAGTTATTGCTTCCTGATTCAAATTTAATACAGGACATCAGAAAGGGTTTAGGATATAACACCTGCAATTTTGGGGATTATTTTTCAAATGATTCTGAGTCAGGTAAAAGTGTATATTCATTATACATCAGGCAAACATGTAGTAAGGCTAAATCAACTGATGCACAACACATACAAGGCCAGTGTGTAACAGTTTAAATTATGTGATTTCTTCTGAGTACATCAGATAAGCTACAGAAGGTTTCAGATATCTTTTTCTTTCCTATTTTCTTCACTACGTGGTAAAAGTTCTTTCCAATTAAGGTAAAAAAAAAAAAATAGGTATTATTTACGTAACATGATTTTGCAAAGTGTTTTAAAAGCAGACGTATTCATTATAGTGAAATATGGGTACAGTTTGATCTTTATAGCTCCATAAAATCAGATTTTTTAAAATTTCATAACTAATTTCTTATTTTCTAAAGTATTTAGTAATATTCAAACCACTGCACATTGAAAAAGATCATTCAAAACCTATTTTCAACATTCTGTAACATCATGTAATAGTACAAAAATCCTCCATATTTCCTAAATCTAGGTATTCTGTTCAAAATAATCATATGCAGAAAAATATTTCATGATTATCTTCCAATGGCTTTAAAAGTTTTTCATTACATAATTTGTCTAACTTAAAGATACTGAGTAGTCTCATTGAGGAAACTGACTGTAATGGAACTATTTACACACATCTAAGCATGTTGCCAAAACAACTGTCACATTTTCTAAGTTCACTGCTATTTCATTTCGTAAGTTATTGCATCTCATTTTTTCTTCCTACACCAAAGCAAACCAGATAATTTACAAATTTTCCCACACACATGACAAATTTTACATTCTCTGTAACTGAAGTCAACTTGCATGCATATCACTTGTCTGCCTGAGATTCATAAAGTGCTGTTGAGATTTCATGCTGAGTATAATAAAATTTAGATATGCATCATCAAGAATACCTCATTTTACCATGATAGTAGGAATAGATCTTATGCTAAGCAAACACAGCATTGCAGAGAAATACATGATTATTTTCTTGTATCATGGAAAGAACAAGGAAACCACTTAGAATTTATTCTTATCAAAGCCATCAAACTTCTTAAGGCCTGAACAGGCAGTCTTTTTTACACAAAAAACACTATAAATTAGTTACTAGAAAACCAAGATAAAAGCAAAAAGAAATTTCCTAGTTGCTATTTTGGCAATGCAGTTGAACTAACACACAGACATGCAATAATTGATTAGAAGTTCCATGGTATTTTATCAACATTCATGGCTAACAACTATGTTTTAGATCACAATAAGATGCTGAGGCAAACGGCACTGAGCTTTTAGCACTATACCAAAGTACTGAATATTAGCTAAATAGCAAAATTACCAATTACCACTACCGCTTGTTCTAGCAGCTCCATGTCGATCAGCCTGCTATTTAGAGGTTATAAGACTGAAAGGTCATAGCTGGAGGTTGTAGAGAAGTAAGGGAAAACTACACTCTAAGGCAATATGAGATGTTTGTTTAATAATTATTACAATAAAGCATGTATGTTTTCTATTCTTTTGATGTGTATATAATACTAATTATCAAGAGAAGAAGCAAGAAAAAGAATAGATGCTGTAAATCCTAGAATTTATATTTAGCACATGTATTGCAGGCAAAACAAGGACAGTATCCCACAGAATGATCTAGAAATTGAATAGCACTTTTGTTAGTATTATTAGCAGTGTTGAATAGAGACATTCATTTTATATTGATTTTATTTTACTGTATCCTTAGTATTCTAAGTGATTTCTATTGTTCCATCTGCACATAAATTTTATGTGTTATGTATTGTTTATGTATTGTTATAGTAAGGTTCTGCCTTTCTGTATATTTGCCTTTCTATGTATTTCTCTACCAGTAGTGTAACAAGCTATGTTTATTTCCTTAAGACTATGGAGATGAATGCTCAGAAGATCCTGAGTTTTAAGCTTTGGTCTTCCTGGTATTTTTATTCTAGAGACAAGGACCTTTTAAAACCTTTTTTCCTTTTCCTTTCCCTCAAAATTTTCTTTCAACAGAGGAGTCTTTCAGCCAGTGTTTAGTCTTCTGTTCAAAACCACATCCCTAGAGAGTTGTAACTATTTTGTCAATCTCTCAAAAGCAAAGATAAGAATTTAAAGTACTCCTTTAGCTGCAAAATTAACTCCTTGTTCCCCTCCCGTTGTTAAATTCATTTAAAATTGCTGGTGCTCTCAGCTGTGGTCAACTGTAAGGCATCTGTAAGGCAGATATCTGTAAGGTAGAGTTGGTGCAGGACATCTCCTGAGATTCAGCTACACAGTGCTGGCACACACTTTACACCAGACAGCTCCAGTGAAGGATCTGAAGTTAGTCCATGTACCTCCTGTGGCTAACACCAGAGGAAATTAAAATTTAGGAAGATTTTATTGCAGGTTTTGAAGTTATGGTATGGATGGATTACTTTATCTCCAATATGACAGCTGTCCCAGCTCTGGTATTGCTTTATCATGTCAGATAAACACTCTACTTGCAGCATTGAGTACTAGAAGTAAATAAGTACAACAGTAAGTAAGATTTGGTGGTAACAATACTATTCCTGAGTGTGACAATTTACTTTTCCAATTCTGAGACTACCATATGTGATCAAACTCCCACCTCCAAAGTTGTTTAAGAGATGCTTAAGTGTGTACTGCTTTGCAAGATGTAGGTACAGAAAACAATTATGATGACACACTGCTTTCTGC
The DNA here is from genome assembly GCF_026979565.1 of Vidua chalybeata. Lineage (NCBI taxonomy): Eukaryota > Metazoa > Chordata > Aves > Passeriformes > Viduidae > Vidua > Vidua chalybeata. Next base: position 21,547,368 of record NC_071570.1, on the reverse strand, counting down.
CTTTTGTAAGATGTTTTTCATATGGAAAGGGACAGCTAAGTTCACTCAAAATTTGGTGGGAGTGTGTCAGCCTACTGGAACATACAGGGTAAAAGACTGTGGGTAAAACTCCCAGAAGAATTTTAGCATGCAATTCTGAAAGAAGAAATGATAGAGATGTAACATCTGCAATATGACGATGCATGTGAGATACTTGCACTCAGATTCAGAACAGCATAATGATCACATCTGCATGCAAATTCCAAAATTTAAATGTGATGAACACATATGTGGTACTTAAAAACTGAAAAACAAGCCTCAGTTTCTTTCTGAGCAGTGAATGCAATAATCACTCCACAGATATTAACAGTAATTCCAAGCTTTTCAGATTAACTAATGCCATATTTGATTCTGTTTTTTTTTTCCTTAACTTAAAAGGAAAATCTAGCTCATACTAGAATATTAAGAGCAAAAGATGATGTATATTTCTTTTTGTATTCCAATGAAACTACTAGTGCCAAGCAGTCACATTTTATTTCAGGGATTATGAACAAACAACTTTGTTCATTAAGTTTGTTCACGTTGAGTCACAGAAATTAAAAAAAAATCCTTAAATCCTATTCTACCATTTCTAGAATTATTTCTTAACTTCATGTTCACTCAAATGAGCATGAAATCTTGTGGGAAATGCAAAGTATTAAAAAAAAATTAGAAATGTTTGGCTACATCTAGGCACAGATTCCAGCTTGTGAACTTGAAACCCACAGGTGACTAGAATAAACAAAAGCATATAATATTTTAAATTCCTATAGAGAACTCTACAGAAATCTTAGTAAGTACTTTTAGAATGATAGTAATTAATTTTCGCTAATAGTTAACTAATTTTACTTTTTTTTTAATAATTTCCACAGATAAACATATGATCTTAAAACCAAATCAGAGACTTTCAGAAAAACATAGAAAGCAAAACTCTTATCCTAGAAACACATAACATTTGAAGCCGCCTTCAGAGAGTCAAGATTTCACTTCTATGTTTTAGTGAAGAAAACTGAAGGACTGATTATACATTTTTGTAGTGAACATATAGATGTTAGGAAGAAGAGGCTTCTTTACAAGGCATATGGCCAGGACACTTGAACTTAAACACATATCACCTTCATATGTTCACATATCAGCTTGATATGACACTCAAATTTAAACACATATCAACTTCATTTCTGTTGTGATACAAGTAAGGAACAAGTCACTGAACTACGCTGGATTTGGGCAAGGATGTCTGCTTCTGTATTTCTTATACTAAGTAGCATTTTTAGAAGTTCGGTAAACTTCTGTGTGACTGTTTTAAAGTTCCATATCTATAAGAAAATATTATTTTAATAAGCAAATGACCAATAATGAATCATACCCTGATATAAGTTTAAAAACAGTTGGTACAATTCTTCAACACAATCTGAATTCGTAGCAAAAGACAGTTTGTGCACTATGCAATGATCCTAGAATCTAGCAAACAGCTCTGTGGTTCATTTCCACAGCCAGCTGGTCTTTCACAAAAAATGGTTCCATGTTCTCTGTGTAAGTATTACTCATACACATGGAATAAATCTGTTCTGCCCAGGGTTTTCACTCAGATCTCCATTCAGTATCTCTCAACAATATTCTCTTTCAAAATAACAATGGACTGAAGGGTTGAAGGACCTCAATTTGTCCCAAGATACAGACAGTGACCAATAAAGCATTGCAATTGGAAAGTAACAACCCTTGAATTTCTCAGCGCTCCCTAACTCTTTCACAATGCTTGGTAATTCTTGAGATGCCAGTACTCGCAGAGTTCAACTGCTTTAAAACCCCCTACTCTCCCTGATGATTCACTCAACCGGACATCACACCACCAGTCTGGAAATAAGTTACCCATTCTCAGAGATGTTAGAAAATGTGTTTCAGCAACTCATGTTCCAATATTAAAATAAGCCTTCTGGCACATGGATTTCAGAGGTAGCTCTACATCCACATGGTGAAAGGTAATATAATTTCATTGGGTTGTGTGTGTTTTTTTTTTGTGGTTTTTTTTTTTTTTTTTTTTTTTTTTTTTTTTTTTTTTTTTTTGAGATTGTTGCTCAATTTATCTTGTGGTCTTGCTACAATAGCAATGTTTTGTTTCCTGCTGGGTGTAAGAAATACATCTCTGCTGGAGAAGGAGGGGAACTGCCCAAGACTGACTTTGCAAATTCTTCAAATAGCTTCAACCTTTGGTTAAGTTCAATACATGCCTTTATTCTCCAGTAATACCTCATTCTTACTTTTGAGGAATTTCAGTAGAAAAAACTCTGAACTGAGTTTTAAGGGTCAGAGCTTCAGATTTTACACTGAAGATTCTGTTTTGACAGCCATGTCATTGGGCTTTTTTCTATATACAAACAAATTTGTATAATAAAACATCTTCTAACCAAAAACCTCTACAGAACACAGTATAGTGATTCTCATCCCTCTGAAAACAAAAAAAAAAATCCAAAGTTTTCATTGATTTAGAAAAGATGTTGTTATCAAGGACTGCAATTTTGAGCAAACAAAAGCAGCAAACAAACATATTCACAAAAATAAATAAAACAGGTCAGCATTAAGGATTTCCTTCTCTTTATTTATTATCCCATGCACAGAATAATTAATTGGTAATATGCTTCCAGTTTTATAATAACACAGTATTTCAAAACTGAAGACATTTATTACAATGTCTGTGCAGTGTCTAGATGAGCACATTTAACCTCTTTGATTATATCTTTAGTAGAACTTCTCTTCATCTTTAATTATCAGTATTATTCATCCTCTGCAGATTCTTTAGCAGACTTTGTGAATTTAATCAGAATAATTATGTTCCCCTGTATGATTAAACTTAAGCACATTCTGATTCTATCCTCACTACAGTTCAAGCTGATATCACTACTCACAATAGTGATCATATTTTTAAGTTTGAAAATTCTATGAAAGCCAACTGTGTATCAAGTTTTACAATCAGCTGTTTTAAGAGATTGTGAGATATTCAAATTCAATCCTGAATCAGTGTCTACACTGATAGGCACAATACAGAGAGAAGGGATGTTTTTATAAAGAATCTGCTTTAAAATTAGAGTTTACTACAAAACATAGGGTCTACTATAAATAGAATGTTTTGTCAGTAACAATGAAAACAAAGTATTTTGGTACACACAGTCAAAATACTTCAAGGCACTTCACCTCACCACAAGCCAACCATACACTTTGTAACATATCTGCATAAAAGGTTTTACAAACTGATTTTCATATAAGAGACTTTAAATTACTTGTCTGCATTTTTTGTTGAGTAGGTGAAAGAGATTTTCTCTCTCTAGCTTCTGAAAAGAAAATAAAATGGCAGCTGTTCGGAAAATACACAGAAGGAATACAGCAGGGTTCCTCCATAACCATGGGTGACCTGAAAAAAATCTGTCAGGACATATTTGCTTTTCCATTTTTCCTTTTTTCCATTTATGAGAAGCTACATTACAAAAAATACCAAAATCTTCACATGGATTATTACCATGTTATAATAATGGTGAATAAGTAAAATAAAAGTTTAGAGTGGACTTTCTTAACGAAAGAAAATGAGTGGTGTATTTTTCAGCTACACAGAAAATCATCAGGTCACAGAGCATATTTGCTTTCCATATTGCTTGGGGAATACCAAATCAAATCTCTTTTTTATTGCAAGATGCCGAAAAGGTAAATAGAGTTCACAAAATAACATCTAACTTTAGGAAACACCTGAGTAAAGTAATTCATTGTGCAAGCTTGGAAGATTAATGTTAGAACTCTCTTAGAAGATAGTTGTAAATAAATAGCAGTTCAGGAGAAGGAGGGTGAGCACAAAAGTAGGGCAGGAGTGGAATAATGAAGTCTTTTAGTCAGTCATAAGTAACATCAAAAAGTACCTTTAGGTGAAGAAATACAGTCCTCTTACCAAGTCTAATTTAATTCAAGGAAGAGTGCTTTCGTGTATATATATATATATATATATATATAAAAGTGGTACTATATATAAGAGTGATTTAAATATGGGCAGTAAATGATAAATAGTTTGCCAAACTGCAGACGCCTGGATAGATGCAGGAATTGTCTACCCTTGAAGCTGATAAGTATAATTGGTCTGCATAAACAGGCCCAAAATTTGCATTTTGACGTTTCAGGATATTCTGTGATTTTGAGTCAAAATGTGCACACTCCTAACATATCTGTAGTTGACACCAACTTTCCCCTCCTCACCCCCAAATCTGCTTTTAAATCACCCTTTGAAAGGGTTTCATTAATTTATTTTTTTATTCTGGGGATTACTTTCATTTAGATAATTACTTTTGCATTGTGCGAATGAGTACTTACTTAGAATAGCACATAACAATATGAGCAAGTCAGTGGTCAGTTTATTTCAATTCTGACGTCATATAATGCTTTCTGGGCCATGAAACTGGATATTTACATGCAATGAGTGTTTCATATCTAGATTAATAACTGCATTTTTCTAGCAGCTTCTATCTATTCCATTGTTAAGGTTTTGTGGCAAGAACAGTATCACTATATAGACTTGCAGAGCGTCCAGTACAATGGTGCTTCAATTTTGATTGGACACATAGAAAGCTATTGTAATACAAATACAGTATTTGTTGATTGAAAGATTAGATAAATAAAGGAAAGCTGATGAGACCGTATTATTCTGTACAGGGATTTTGAATCTACTGTTCTATTATTTTTAAAAAAAACTGAGTGCTGTTCGTGACAATGCAACATTTTCATTCATTCCACAGTGGAGAAAATGCAAAATAATGACTTAATATATGATAAGAGTATGGCCAGTGAGAATAGGTCTATTTTGGTAAATAAATTACTTTGAGCTATCATATGCCCCAAAGTAAATCGACAGCTTCAAAAGTTTTCAATAAGCCATTAGTGTGCAAAGATAAAATGATCTACTTTTGCAGAGAAAAAAGGCTGGTACAACAGCCAAACTAGTTGATTTGTTAAAATTCAAGGCTCTATGCAGGCTGCTAGAAAAAACGTTTAACTTTACCTTTCAAACAGAAAGATGAGAATCTGACACATTTTAAATGGCAGTTTCTGGGCTGTCAGTCAGAGCAGGCCAAGAGACGAACACTATCACTGCAAGTTATTGTGGACTTGCCAAATTTATGCATAGAAACTAGACTACTACAGTACTCTAAGATTGGGATTACAGAAATACAAGAAAGAAAATGAAAAAATCAGGAAAATAAAGATGTCAGTGATCAAACATCAGGTCATAAAAACCCAAATGTATCTGTCATTTTATTAGTTCTTTTTTTTTTCACTATGAATGATTAAATAAACCACAGTTATCTACACAATGGCCTTCAAAGCAAGAAAATGAATATCATCAGCATTTGTCTTCAATAGCCTAAACGTGCTTCATGTCTTGTCTTAGAAAAACTAACATAATTATTGCTGTTAATACTGTTCAGCCAAGAAGCATTGCTTTTCTGCAGAGTGAGATGCAGAATACTTTTATTAAAAGGAGAATTATATCACAATAATATCTTGTCTATTTGTTTTGAGACGTGTCCTTGGAGATCACAAGATTGAATTTCAATTAGATTACACTTTTGATGCTCTGTAAGCATAACCAAATGTAGCTGACTTTCATTTGGACAGAAAATATTCTTTCATGTACAGATTTGAAAATGTTCATGATCATACATAATGAAAAAAAAAAACTGGCAATGGGAAACACCAACTAGGTCAATAATCTGCTTAATTTAGAGTTCTTCCCAATGATCCATTTTACCATATTTTTTTTTCTTCTCACATTATTACTATTCTTGACCTATGACCCCACATATATTCTGTACTCCTTCATACTTCCCCAGCCTGAATCTTAGTGACGCATATCCCCTGTGTCTTCTATCATGATTGCTATCACATTTTTCAAATTAATGAACACTGAGTGTATAAGCATCTTTAACTAGCAACAAACTCAATTCTGTTTTGGCTGATGTGCTTTGTTGCAACTTCACAGCTCATATGACAGGGGAATTGTAAAAGGAAAGGTTAGACAAGGAATGTTGCTGCATTTTCATTGTCTAATAACTTAGTTAAGCAATCTGTTGACTCTTTTGCTTCTATTTAATTTGCTTTAGAATAATTAAACACTGGTATGTCTTTTTAGAGTGACGTTACGAAGGGGCTGCTTAACCAAATATTTAGATTTAGGTTTAAGTCTAAAATAGAAGGTACATATTATGATGGAAGTATGAATCACAAAACTGACACAGAACTCTAATTAATATGAGTCTGGTAAAAACAAATTATCAAAAAACAATTAAAACAAACAAACAAAAATACTATATTGATGTCAGAGTATAACAACAACTCATCTGTAATATAGGTCTGCCTGTTATCACCATCCCATTTAACTCTTGAATAGTAAGTTACTGTAAGTTCTTATACAAGTTTCACCCTTCTTCCTTCCTTGAAAAGCTAACACCTCATGTGAATGTCATCACTTTGTTCATCCTTTGTGTGTGTTATGTTTTCTGCTTTATCTAGTTAAATAAAAAGCTATTTCTGACCCATGAATTACCCTTTCAAAATTCATACGTTTGGCATAAAATTTAGTGGAATTAAAATGGACAGTACTCTATTTGGGAAAACTTTGCATTTACTCCTACTTCTTTTAGTTACAAGTCTACATACAATTCAGTCTGATCCATCAGTTGCTAAGCTGGTTTTTTTTTTCCCACTCCTATTTGAAGTGTTATTTAAAATACTAGGGAACTAAGAGTTTCGGAAAATCTTCAGTTCTAGGTGGCACAATTATAGCTGAAGAACTGACAGTAGATCTGAAGACTGGTAGGGTCAAAGTAACATGGAGCTTGGGTGACTATTAAAATAGAAAATAAGAATTGTTAGTAATAACAGAAGTGTATCCATAATAATACTATTTTAAGTATTTTAGTAGTTACTATTTATTCAACAACACAGATATGGCTGGCGATGTGTTGAGTCATACACTGTAACCAAACAGTTCTCCCCTCTTCTGATGGGCATTGAGACAGTACTTTCCTTGATTTATCTGGAGGGGAAAAAAAACCTACATTACAGCTTTCCTTTTGTTGAAGTGGATTGTACATAACACCATCACTAAATATCACTCAGAGACCTGTTATGGGACTTAACTTACAACTAAATGATCTCTGAGAAATGTAGTAACACCAGAGGCAACAAAAGCAGTACAGGACATGTTTCAAAAATCACAACTAGTACATTTCAAAACTTTTGCCAGTTTATCAAAGAAAAGTCGCATGCTAATACAGAGACCTCTAGATTTTTTGCTAATCATATTCTTCAAGTGTAAATCTATAGTTATACATACATTGTTAGTAGAGTGTTTAACGTTAGTTTGGATAATGGTCTCTACAACCTTCCATAAAGAAACTGCATAATATATTGATTTATTTTCTCTTGTTACATGTGAGTATCAATGGACCCATGTGGAAAACAGATATAAGGTCACAGAAACATTCCCACGTCTCATTAGCAGTTTTCATTAGCCATGAAGAAGTAATGTTTTTTTTTTTTATTCAGGTAACTGATGAATAGCCTAGGACTACCCAGATCCTTTTAAGATTTATGTCAGAGAGGCAACAGAAGCAGCAGCAGCAGTGGTGACTGAGGTTAAGTCCAGGGGTGACTGTTACATTGCACTGTACAGAGGAATTCCAGAGCTCAGGGACACTTGATCAGCATCCTAGAGCCCCTGGAGGACCTGGGAGCTCTTGCAAGCCAATCAGGAATGGAGGGGATTTTGTCAGGAGCATCCACAGGAGATTAAAACAGCTCCATGAAGTGCAAGTGACCAGGAATGCAGTGAACAGAGCAGGCACACGGGGTGTGGCATGGCAGAAAGGTGTGGCATGGCAGCTTGCACGGCAGTTCAAACGGTAGGGGCACAAAATTTAGGGAGTAAGTCATCATCCACCAAACTAAAAGATGACTGTGGTTTCCACTCAGTCAAAAGCTGCTGTCAGAAGGAACACAGTGACCCAGACTAACCTCACACATCAACACATGGCTGTCCAAGTCTCCAGCTGCAGGGAATGTCAGAGCTTTTCATGGATGCCAGAGGGCAGTGGAGACAATACCGTTCACGTTGTGAACAAGTGGATGATCTGCTAAGCTTGGTGGCAGAACTGAATGAGGAAGTGGTCAAGGAGCATGAGGAAATGTGAGTAGTTCACTGAACTGTAAGAAGTTTGTCCTGGTGGACTACCTCCAAGAACAGGTGGTCAAGCTGCAGGACACAGTCAAAAGACTGAGAGATATCAGGGTAGCTGAGACAGAGCTGGATAGTGAGCTCCAATCCCAGTGGTGGGGAACCACTGCCTGCTGAGGAGAGGTAAAAATTTACCCCCCAGTACGCATGGAAAGGAGGGAGGGAGGGAGTGCATTGACACAGGGGTTTGGGAAGTAGTGAAAAAACAAAACAAAATACAAACCCCAAAAACAAGAAAAGAGGAAAGACACAAATAAAAGAAAAGGGCTTCCTTCAAAGCCAGACATTTTCCCCCAGAAATGCTTGTGACTGTGCAGGCTAATGAGACAATGCACCCAGCACACACCCAGAAGAACAGTCAGAGCTAATTGGAGCAGCCAATCTGCTTCAGAAATAAGGCAATTAACCACTAGTTCAACCAAGAAAAGGCAGTGTGTCATAGTAGTGTAGTTACTCAGACCATGGGACTGTATTTGTCAAGTCTCATTTGACAAATCCCGGGGGTTGATGGAGTCCATTTGACAAAGAAGGGAAAAGTATCTTTGGTTCAGGACTTGCCACATTGCTGAAGGGGGCTTAAATTTGATTTGTCAAGGGACAACCCTGTCAGTTGGATGCAAACACCTGTAATGGATGCCTAAAGCAGTGCAAAGGCATTCCAGATACTTCAGTCAGTAACCCAACTTTCTCCAGGTCCAGCTCAGATGCCTATACACAGATGCAAATAGTATGGAGAGGAACTACAGACATGTGCATACCTGCATGGGTATGATATCATTGGCGTTACAGAGATGGCTCCTATGGGATGGCTTCTATGACTGGAGCAATAGAATGGAAGGCTTAAGGCTTTTTAGAAAAAAAAAAAAACAGCTAGGGACATGAAGGGCTCTCTATGTCAGTGACCAGCAGGAGTGTATGAAATGGGGAATGATGAGACAGCTGAGAGTTTGTGGGTCAAAATTACAGGGAGGGCACAGGCAGGGGATGTTATAGTGGAACATCCGATCAGGAGGATGGTGTGGATGAAGCCTCTTACAGGCAGACAGGAGCGGCCTCATGCTCACAAGTCCTGATCCTCATGGGGGAATTTTCAACCGCTCTGGTATCTGTTGGAGAGACCACAAGACAGGGCACAAGCCATTCCAGAGGTTCTTTGAATATGCTAATGACAACTTCCTTACAAAGTGATTGAGGAGCCAACAAGGAGAGGTCTGGGCCTTGAATCCACCAACAGGAAGGAGCTGATGGAATACAATGCTCCAAAGCATCTTTGGCTGCGGTGACCACGGGAGGGTGGAGTTTGAGATCCTCAGGGCAGGGAGAAAGACATGCAGCAAGCTCTCTACAAGCTCTGCCCTGGACTTCAGGAGAGCAAAATTTGGCCTCTTCAAGGACCTAATAGGTCGAGTCCCATGAGACAGAGCCCCAAATGGCAGAGAGGAACAAGAAGTTGACTGATATTCAAGGATCACATCTTCCAAGCTCAGGAGAGATGCCTCATGATAAGAAGGAAATTGGACAAAAATGCCAGGAAGCCTCCATGGATGACAAAGAAGATGCCAAGCAAAGTCAAAACAAGAAATGAAGTTTTTAGGAAGTGGAAATGGAGAGAGATGCCCTCAAAGGAACACTGGAAAATTGTGTGGGAAACTAGAGACTAGATTAGGGAAGCCAAGGCCCAGTTAGGCTATGGGTATCAAGGACAACAGGAAGGACCACTATAGAAGTCCTTCTATAGCGCAAAGAAAAGGAAGACCAGGGATAATTTGGAATCTCTCGAAAAGGAAACAAGACACCTAGCTGGTCTCTTGGTCAAACCTAGCTGGTTTGACCATGAAGAGAATACTGAGGTTCTCAATGACTTCTGTGCTGCAGTACTCAATGGCAAATGCACCAGCCAGGCTGACCAAAATGAGAAAATAGACTGGGAGAATGAAGATCCTGAGTCCACTGTAGGCTCACAACCATCTAAGGAACCTGAGTGTACAGAAGTCTGTGGGACTTGATGAGATTGATCTGAGCATCCTGAGCTAGCCACCAGATTAAGTTGTTAAGACACTATCTCCATCTTTGAAAAAGTAGCAGTAAGTGAAATTCCCAGTGACTGGAAATAATGGAAATATAACCCCACTTTAAAAAAAAAAGAAAGGTGAAGAGCCAAGGAACTACAGACCAGTCGGTCTCACATACGTTTGAGAAAAGACCATGGAGCAGTTTCTCCTGGTAACAGTGCCAAAGCACATGGAAAAATAAAGAGATGATTGGTAATAGCCAACGTGGCTTTACAAAGGGGATGCCACCCTGAAAAATTTAGTGACTTTCTATGAAAAGGCCACAGCATTTAAAGATAAGGACAGAACAACTGATATTTTCTACCTGGACTTATGCAAAGTCCCACGACATTCTTGTCTCTAAATGGGAGAGACATGGGTTTGAGGGATGGGGGACTCAGTGGCTAGAGAACTGGCAGATAGGCTGTGCTCAGAGTTGTGGTCAATAGCTTCCTGTCCACAGGGAGAGTAGTGAAGGGTGTTGTCCCTGAGGGGTCAGTACCAGGGCCAAAACTGTTCAACACCTCTGTAGGTGACGTGGACAGTGGGACTGAGTGCACTCTCAGCACATTCACTGACCACAGCCTGCATGGTGCAGCTGACACCCTACAGGGAAGGGATACATCCTGAGGGACCTGGACAGGCTTGAGAGGTGGGCCATGCAAACCTCATGACGTTCAGTAAGGAGAAGCAAAAGGTTCTGCTTATGGGTCATGGCAATCCTGGGCACACCTGTGGGTTGGGAGGAGAAGTGATTGAAAGTAGCCCTGTGGAGAAGGACTTGGGGGTGATGGTTGATGCAAAACTCCACATGACCCAGCCATGGGCACTCACAGCCCAGAAGGCCAAACGTGTCCTGGGCTGCATCCAAAGCAGCGTGGCCACCAGGGCCAGGCAGGGAATTTTGCTCTTGTGCATGTTCAAAGCTAAGTTGGATATGGTGTTGAACAACCTGGTCTACTGGGAGGTCTCCCTGTTCATGGCAGGTGGTGTTGAGACTAGGTGATCTTTAAGGTCCCTTCTAACCCTTAACATTTTATGATTCATCTTATGATTCTATGATTTTAAATTGACTAGCTAGCTTTTAATTTAGTAGTAGCTAATAACTATCTATTAAGAAATTACATAAAATATATTTTAGAAATCTCTATATGCTATCTGCTTTACAGAAAATAAAATGTTGATACAATGCAGTTTTATGATTCCTGAGTAATTACATGGTGGGTTAGTAGCATGACTAACAATAAAATGCCGAAGTCCTAACTTTACAAGACCTATGTTCTCATCAATGGAAAAATTCTTCCATTCATGTATTCACAATCCTACATTTACCCTTTTAAAAGTAAATAAATGCTATCACTTCTGCTATTCAACAGTAGACTACAGATTCAACATTCTGTTGTCCTTACTATATCTGTCAATTCATTTCAAGAAATTCAGATTTTTCAGGTAAAATCAAAAACCTGTGCAGGACTAAAAGGGACTATTACTGGAACTGTCAGTTTCAAGTATCAGGCAGGATTGAATCAAATTTATTTTGTATCTGAAATGAAAATACTTGCTTGGCAGAATGCTTACACTATTCAGCATCTTATTGCATTGCTAAATCCTTCCCTCTAAAGTGCACCACAAACTTTAAAATCTGTTAAACTGCAACACCATGATGTGTGCCTGACACAGATAATAGCAACCCTGTGGGTGACAGTGAACTGACAGTCAATTGACTGCTGTCGCCCCATGGTGATGATTAACAGAGGGGAACCAAACTGAAGTCCCCACAAAATGTCTTTAGCCACACACAAACAAAATCACATTAAATTTTGCAAAGACCTGGGGCTCTACAGACTTATATGAAATGAATTATGAAATAATTCTCTTGATTTTATGCATAGCATAGATTGACTGTAGCTAAAAAACATACATTCTTTCAAGTATTTTGGTTCTAAGGCTGCAAAGCACTGTCTGTTCTCTTTACTGGTGATGTCTCAAGAGCAGTAAAGTTTCTGCTAGTTAATCCAGGGTCTTCCTTAATAAGAGATGGCAACTACCACAGACTAAACTCTTCTGAATTTAACAGACCGGTTCCAGTTGTTTATTCCAGGTATATTTAATCACTTCTATGTAACTACAGTTGTATTTAATTTGTGTACATTTTTTATTTAATTTTATGCTCTTTGTTAGAAGGTATCTTTTGAATCAGACTATGGTATTCATATGGCATGAAGAAGTAAACCCATTTTGTCATATCTTTTGAGAATCTAACCTTTCTGGGCACAGGTAAGGCAACAAAGGAATAAAACTGTAATAAGGAATGAGTGGGTAGATTTGTCTAAGAGCTAACAATATCCTCCATTGTTTTCAATATAGAAATGATAATTTGATGAGGTACATATCAGCAACCTGCTTTAAGAAACATTAATATTCATTAAGCGGAATGGTCAGAACAGGCTGCTTGTTTAATCTTGCTTACATTTTCAGTGTTGCCACTGACTTGTTCAACAAAGTACAACTCTCACCATCATAATTTCTCAGTTTTTAGGAGAGACAATATACTTCACCTCAGCACAGCGTCTAGAAGACTGAAAAATTATTGGAAAGGCTATTTAGGTAATTGAAGAAGACTACAGTACTGAACTTTTAGGGATTTCTTAAAAGGAATTTTTCATTCCACACATCAGTGTTCTCCATACTGAGAGCTTTCTTACATTTCCCTGTCAATGGGTGCTCAGTGCTGATCTGAGAAAGCTGTGGACAAGATGGCAGTTTGGACTGTGCGTGTATTTGATCATCTGTCTCTTTGGAGACAGCTAACAAGAACTGGTTTTGACACAGTTCTATGAAGACCACACATTCTGTCAAGTGGACACGTGTCTGTTAGAAACTCTAATAAGACTACAAAACACACACAAACTGTTGATCATTTAGTTCAATAGTTACATCCCCTCACCAAATTAACCATAATTAGAAAAAGCAGCTTTTGAAATTGATCTGTTCCCCACTTCCATTTCATTACCAATGTTTTCTATATCTCGAGAGGAATTTGTTTCAATTCAATGTCAATAAAATTAGAACTTTTTGTCAGGTTTGATGCTTTTTTCTTTTTAAGGCTGCATTAGAAGTCTGGGATTGTACCTTAGTAATGTATCACCTAACACCCTGTTTAACTTTAGTAGCAACCAGTGAAAAGCTTCAGTTGAGATGACCGGATTTATTTTGTCTGAATTTTAAACATTCTTAAGAGTGCTGAAAGCATTCTCCTTTACAAGGCAGCAATGGAAATTACACAATAGGAAAGAAAACATGCTTTAGGATATATTCAAAACTGCCTCATTCCCTCCCATTAGTGTTTTTTTCCTTTAGGCAAAAATGTCTACTTGTGACAATCTTTACAGATTTCAGTACACCAAATGAAGGAAGAATTAGATTAATTAAATGTAAGTTTGTAATGTAGTATTTGTAGTTGCAATTTCCTGGGAGCTTTTCCTTATTGCATCTATTTATAAATAGATCAGCTTTGCTTAATTAATATGATAGTCTCACAAAGCAAAATAGAATAGAGACTTTACTCAGTCTTGAATGTAGTTCATAAAGAAATGTATTAATTTATGAGATGAAGACTATTACAAGTTGTTGAAGAAAGGTTTACTAGATTACTCCTTGGATTAATGTCTCTTAGACAGACTAGGTGCCTTCATACTATCTACAGTTTAAGTATACCTGTATGTCTTTGCATTTGCAAACCAAGCTTTTATGAGCATGAGGGAAAACCTGGGATTTTGTAGTCAGTCGTGTGTATGGCTGATACAGAGATGCAGAGAACAAGCATTTCTTAAGGTCTGCCTGCCAGTGGAGGTACCCAGATCAGAACTTAAGGACTCCATACAAGAAGTACAAAGAATATTCATGCATGTGCACATTTCTAGCTATACACAGTTAAATGCTTGCCATCTCCAATGGCTTCTGTATTCACTTTTCCCCTATGACTGCACAGTCATTGTTTTCCTTTTCCTAAAATAGTTTTCTTCATGTTAATTGTATGTTTCTACATGCTTGTTACACAAAGCAAATACCACAAAACTTGGCCTCACTAACAACTTAACAACATTGAATATTAGACCCTAAGGATTTAATGAGCTTAATGTTTTCTATACAGCATGTGCAATGCTTTGTGTGCTAACTGGAAGCCCAATTAAAACTGTCATTTAAATTTTAAACTTAAGAGACAAGTCATCAATTTTAGGAATTTTTTTTTCCTTTTTAAATTTTTCTCTTATGACCGTAATAGAAACCAATCCACCATCCAAAGTGTGACAGGCAGAATTCCAAATATTTTACAACACATTTCTGAATAAAAGCTGACTATGATTAGAACTTCCTGTATATTTCAAATCTTTTTAGGATGTGAATACCAGGAAATAATTTTTAAAGCGGCAGAGGGAAGTGGGTTTGGGTTTTTTCCTCTTCTTTCCAAAGTGTCACTGATAAAAAAAGTGAAAATTAAAACAATTTCTTTTCAAGTTTATTTTACACAAACCAGAGTACTACGCATATTTATTTTCTTTACATAAAATGCAGCGCATCCATGACCAATCATCACTCAGAAAAATACTTTACTGATCCCCTTTACTGTGAAGGTGCTAATTACAGTGGCAAGATTCAGCTGCACACAAAACAAGTATGCATAAAACCTGTGAGGGGTGCCTTTGTCTCATTCTGATCTGTGCTCTTTCAGAAGTCTGGCTTGAATTCCCAGACAGGGATCTCTGGGACAGAAAAGGACTAATAGCACAAGTGGCACATAGAAGCTGATAGCGGATGAACAGGTAAACTGTGCTCTAGAGATGAAGCAGTTATTGAGCAATGTAGGGTACAGTATTTTTCTGTAACCTGACCAGTTCAGATTTCATTAACTCTTTCATGACCCAGTATTGGCTTCAAATATTGCCTCCACATAACTCTAAAGGTGGTGGACACATATCCCTGCAGAAACTCAATTTCTGCTGAAGTCTGTATAAATCCTGGCTGAAAGCAAATACATGATCAAGTCCTAGCTAGGAAGTCTGAACAGTCCCATGGAACAGCACCAGGCATTTAAGACAGCAAATTTGAAACCCAGCTGATACTTTTACTCAAAAGCATAAGATGATGAAGCAGGAACTAATTCAGGGAAATCCTGTGACCTCTATTATACAGGAGGCCAGACTAAATAGTCTTACTAGTCCCCCATGGCTTTAAAACCTATGGCCTCAGGAGAACTGACTCTCTGGATCTGCAATTGATTCACTGTACAATTATATACTGCCTTTTCTACTTCTCCATGTAAGAACATGTAATATTCCTGATTCTATTTTACAAACATGCTGTTAATCAATGATGGTATATTGTTCTAAACATGTGAAAGATTTTTAAGTAAATAGGCAATAGGGCAATACCAAAAGATGCTTCAAGAACATAGGTCATGTATGATAAAATTTTATTCTCATTCAGAGCTGCTTAATAAAAGTAACCAAGTAGGAAGTATAGCTCTTTAAAGAAAAAACAAATGAGATGAAGGCCACCTGCCAAATTAATCCCTGAATTTCCTGGGGCTTAACCATATAACAAATACCAAATTATTTACATTAAAAATCCTGGTTTTATTAAAAATACAATCTCATGCAGTTTCTATAAATAAAGGATTGTTAAGCATAATAGCCCTTTCAGAGTAATTCCTGCAATTCCTTGCTTTTCAAAAACTGCTTTGTGTGTGATAAAATAGTCCTAACAAGAAAAAAGTCCGAGGAAAAAAGACACCATCTTTCATCTGTAGTATATACCAGTGTATTCAAATTACTAGTTTTCCTAGCTTTGTTTTAAATCATAAACTGACCAAAAGAAATATTAAATGACAGCGACACTGAACTACTGCAATATTATGATTATTAGTTCAGGTTCCACCACAAATTTTAAACATTCCATGGATAATAACGAAGGCCCGTATGCGAATACTTATAAAAAACCTGAAGGAGTAAAGAAACATTTAATTTTTATTATCAGCATAATGTGACAGTAAGCTACAGGGAAAAACAAAGATGTTTAACCTTTATGTTTTCCACTTTTTTACCAACTGTATCTTTTCCTACAGTAGGATACCGGTAATAGGGAAACTCAAAGGGAAGGCTTTCAACTACTGTACAAGTTAGCACTGAAACAGACACAGCTAAATTAATTTTCACCAGATAAAGTATCACCAACAGATGACTGCTGCATTACAAATGTGTAACTTCCCTAGACAATGGAACTACAGATAAGATGGCCTCCAGCACCAAGAACATTCACAACTAGCAGTTCCTCGGACCAGCTGATCCACAGTTGAACAGAAAAAAGCTTTTTCATATCCTGTAGTCCTCACAGAAGCTACTGTGTTAATAGAACCACTCTGCTTCTGTACCTTCATAACCAGGAACAGAAAGCACCAATTTATAAACTGAAAAAACCACCATAAAAATCATGCAAAATCTAGGAATTGAGGATGGCAATGCCAAAGAGTCACTCAATTAATTCTGAACACTCAAGAGTTTTATATGAGAAAACTGTTTAGAAAACTGAAAACTAAACTTTGACCTCTGGCAATGGAAGGCTGTTACGAATATCTGAATCTGACCTAGCAGTTCCATGTTTTCACTTTAGTAAGTAAACAAACCATAAAGGTATTATCATGGATTTGTCAAATTCCACATTTTTTAGCCTCTTCCTCTAACAAGCTGTTTCATAATATCTTTCCACTTAAGGCTCTAAGTTCCTAAGTTTTCTTGTTTCCAAAGGGAAGCCTCACAGTGTAAAACAATTCTCCTCCACCAATAGTACTATTTAAGTCATTATTTCCTCAATGGAAATCCATTGACAAAGGAGGATATCTTTTTCTCCGTGTACATTACAGTAGACATGCATACTGTGATAGAGGTAGGTTTGTTAAAATTTCTACCATTAGTACCAGTGTCACAGATCCTACCAAGACATACAATTTTGTTGTAGTGAACGACATTGTTCTACAAGTGGATTGGAGTAACAAATGAATAAAAAGTGCCTTAGTAAGAAGTATGGTATAAATATTTCAGCACTAGGCCTAAAGAAAGATTAAAGGATCTAATCAGTGTAAGGTTCTTTTAACAAAAAAGCTTTCAACAGAAAAAAATGCAGCAGTAAAACACACAGACCATATTGCTGTAACACACTACAGACTTTAAGCTATGACAATAAATATATTAGAGAGCAGTAGATTGTATTAACTATAGCAACATTTTTTTTTTTTTTGCCAATAACAACCCCAAAGTAAAGCTCTTAAGTTTATTTCATAGCTGCTGTTTTCCAAATCTCTTTTCATCATTTATGTGGCTTTTTTTCCCCTTTAAAACAGTGTTGTGATGGAATCAATACAAAACTGCTCTTAACATATCTGTCTCTGACCTGTGTTTGTTTTAAGCTATATCATTCATAATGGTGATCGATGGGTAATGCTATTCCTCTTTCTCCACAAAAAGCATGGAGCATAAAAAGTGCATATATTTTATGCCCAAGGTCAGGATAAAATTAATGGATAAGAGCTAAATAAAATGGAGTTCAAGCTGAATGGGCTGAGTGCTCTCTACAGGGTACAGCCGAGGCAGGCAGTACAAAGCCCATTATACTCAAATGTTCTTGAAGCATTTCAGAAGTGAAATTGTTTCCACAGGCTAATGCATAAAAGTATGAAGCTTTAACTTTTCTGTTTCACAGATAGCCTACAGATATTGGGCAAGTGTTCCTATTCAGGATTTTATTTAGCATATTCCATTTATCAATCTTTACCTTAAGCCATAAACCCATTTGGTGTTTATGACTAAAGTTGTACAAGCTATGTTTATTTGTCATTAGTGAACTTTACTTCATAGACTTTTCTGTTCATGCTCTCCCAAGATCCCTGTCAAGATAACAAGTGAACAATAGAGCCTTTAAAAAACAACAACCACACATACAAAAAAACCCATGAAATAAAAGAATGAAATCAGCATGTAAATACATAAATTATAACTTACTATCAAATATAGTTTAATAATTGAGAAGTTATACCATAAACTTTTTTTTTTTTTTACAAATATAAATTAAAAGTGGATTTCAATTAAACCTTAAGACCACAGGAATGGTAGAAAGAATGACAAAAATAAAACTGTTAGACAGTTAGCTACTCTACTATTATGGACTCAGCTACTTAATATTTTCTTTCTTTACACTGGTTATTCTATCTAACAAAAGCCTCCTTTATGTCAAGAAATTTCCTCCAGTATTAGAAGTGTAAATTTCAAACAGGGTGCACTCTTCACATGAATGAAGTATGTTGGAAGTGCCTGAATAGAGACACATGACACAGGTTCTGCAAAATACAGCGTAGCTATTTTAAGAAATAATGTAGTCATGCCACGTGCATTTATTAAAAATACTATCCTGGGGTTTTATCTAAACATGTTTCAGTATTCATGCCCTTCTTATAATCTAAGCTTAAGAGAAAATGAAACCAAGAGCAGCTGAGCATAGATTTACAATGACAACATCACTACTGACCATATCATCATTTTTATCTGTTAATAATTTCCTGTAAAAAGATCAAGGTAAAAATACAACACTGAGCGTCAGATTACATAACAGAGATATTCAGAAAGAAGTTGAATTAGAACATGGCATTATTTTCCCACAGCCTGTGCTCTTAGTCCTTGCTGCTTATACTTGACTAAAGCAACTCAGCTTCTAGTGCAAAGATAGGAATATGAGGCTGCCAATTACCCACATAACTAACTGTATGCCTTATTATTTACGTCTAATGAAATCTCACACTGTATTGCTGAAGTAAAATTAAGAGGGAAAAACCTGTAAACAGTCCAGTGTCAAAAAAGCAAGCTAAGATAGCCTTCCCTTTTTAAAAAGAAAAAAAAAAAAAAAAAGGGTGAGGAGGGGGGAACCTCAGCAACACCTGCTTTTGGCTAAGATAGACTTAATTTTCTTCGCAGTAGCTGGTATAAAGATGTGTTTTGGATTTTTGCTGAAAACAGAGTTGATAATAGATGTTTTTTCTGATTACTGAGCAGTGCATGCATAGTGTCAATGTCTGCTTCTTGTACTGCTCCACCAGTGAGGAGACTGAGCCTGCACAAGAAGTTGGGAGGAGACACAGCCAGGACAGCTGATCCAGCTGACCACAGGGATGTTCCAGACCGTGTGGCATCATGCTCAGTACATAAAGCTTGTGGGTGACAGAGGAAGAGGGATGACCTTGGGAGTAATTGTGTTTGTCTTCCTAAGGCACCATTACACATGAGAGAGTTCTTTTTTGAGGATGTCTGAACAACTGCCCACTGGAAGGGGGGAATTAATGCCTTGCTTTGCTTTGTTTATGCGCAAGGCTTTTGCTTTTCCTATTAAACTGTCTTGGTCACAATACTTAAGTTTTCTCATTTTTACTCTTCTCTAACCTATTCCACTAGTGGGGGAATGAGTGGGGAGCTGTGTGGGGCTCAAATGCTGGCTGGGGTTAAATCATGACACCAAAAAACCCAAAAATGTAAACAAATAAAGAGGCAAATTCTGTAAATGCAGAGATCACATTATGAGATATGCATGTTCAATCCTCAGTATTATGACACTTCACCCAAATATTTTAGCAGGATGTAATGACATAACAATCACATGCCTTCACTGCTGTTTCATCGGGCAGCCCACCTCAAACATGCAAATAATACATTTATATACTTGGTGGTGGGCTGTTGGATATCCAAATGTCTATTGTATCTAGGCAGAGATGGTTTTGTTCTGCCAAAGTACAAGTTAAAGTTTATCAGATTCAGATATATATTTATGAACAGGGTTTTATGTCAAAATGTATTTATGTACTATTTTTTTATCAGTTTTTGGTCTGTGCTTTGACTACTTGCTAAGGTAAACTGCAGGGCAAAATAAAATGCTAATGACGCAGCTGAACTTTAGTCTGAATTCTGGATTATTTCTGAATCCCTTAAGAAATCAGAATGTCAGAACAGGATGACACACTCATGCTTCTCACTGATGTGAACTGGTCTCAGAGTGCATTTAAGTAATCTGTTTTACTGTTTATAAATAAAACATTTTCAGCAGGCGTCTAAATATTGAAAACCAACTGGACTGACATGTAGCTTCTAGACTATAATCAGCTGTGCCTACTTTATGTTACAAGGCCTTTTTTTTTTTTTTGCTACATTTTATTTATGCCAAACATTTAATGGTAATTTTTATTACTGTGATTAAATCCCAATGAGCAAAATCAAGATATTGTATTAGTTGACTTTGGTATTTGCATTATTCAAAATAATTTTAAACATTCTAATTCTTTATGCTTTAAATACGCTTTTCCTGATAAATATTGTAGCAACAGTGCTAAGGTGTTCTTCACAATGTTACAGAACCATGCTGTGCTCTTCAATGCATGATGATGACCTTGTAAAAGAGCCTTAGTGTAAATTGAATTTTCCCAGAACAAGAAGCTTTCATCACATCTTTTGGATTTTATTCACTGCAAATAGATTCCAAGGAAACTATTCTGGATTTGGTTTTTCATGTGTTAGTTCATTTTCACCAGAGGGGTATTCAGCATTCAAGACCAGAGTTTAAAACAGTCGTAAGGCAACCATTCTAGAATATACAATGAAAGTAAAGAACTTATGCAATAATCTAGAAATAATGTGAATTCCACACTATCGTGCAGCAAGAAAGGCATGCAGCTCTGTAGGACCTTGACTACAATCTTCAGTTCTATTCCTTTAACTGACAACTTATGATGAAATAAATGTACTCAAAATACTTTCTGAAAACTAATTTAGGATGGCAGAATTTAAATGCATTCAAAGTGAGTCAATACAGACTAATTTCATTTTAAAATGCCATTAACAGGAACTGTATAATTCTTTACATTTCCCAGAAATTTATTTAGATAATGAGCATTATATTCTATTTTCTTGTTCATTTAATTAACAATAATTAACAGTAGTGCCTTTGTATGAGAACTTTGCAACTACAAACTTTTCTGCTTCTAATAAAACCAGTTATCTTTTCCACTCCAGGTTTTGACTAACAGCATCTCCCAACAGGTGCTGAAGCTAAATAATTCCACAGTCCTTCTTGCACCAGTTTCACTTCAGCAGTTCTATTCCATAGTAAATGTAAATGAGGGAGGCAATCTGGAAGTGGAAATATTGTTTATAAAGTGCTTCAGATACAAGAAGTGTCTTATTAAAATAAATAGATTTATAAACTTTAGCAATCTATCCAATCACAATTTAAGTCTCTTGTCTGAATGAATGAAGGAATGAATGAATGAATGAATGAATGAATGATTACTAAAGTAAAAGTAAGATTTAAATGAATAAGATGTAAATGAGTTCATAATATTTTCAAGTTCTTTTCCATTATCTAAGAATTATAGAATATTAAGAGTATGGAATGGACTGTAAAGATTGTCTAGTCCCAATACCCCTGTCATGAGAAGAGACACATCCCACTAGATCAGGTTGCTCAAAGTCCCATCCAATCCCATCCAACCTAGGTTTGAACACTGCCGGTGTTGGGGAATCCATAACCCTCAGAATACCCTGTTTCAATGCCTCACCACTCTCACAGTAAAGAATTTCTTCCTAATCTCATGTCTAAATTTCCCCTCTTTCTATTTAAAGCCATTCCTATGAGTCCTATCACTGCAGTTCCTTATGAAGAGTCCCTCTCCACTTTCCCTGCAGGCCCCTTCAGATCCTGAAAGTTGCTGTGAAGTCTCTACACAACTTTCTCTTTCTTCTCCAGGCAGAACAGACCCAACTCCCTCAGTCTGTCCTCATAAGAAAAGTGCTCCAGTCCTGTTATCAACCTCATGCCCTTCCCTGGACTTGCTTCAACAGGTCCATGTTCCTCCTGTGCTGGGACCCCAGAGCTGATGTAGCACTGCAGGTGGGGTCTCAGCAGAGCAGAGGGGCAGAATCCCCTCCCTGGCCCTGCTGCTTTGGATGCAGCCCAGGACACATTTGGCTTTCTGGGCTGTGAGCACACACTGCCAGCTTATTATACATGAACCACCTGAACTACTTTTGCATCAGATGACAAACACAGAAAGATCTCAGACTCTGACTCACACAACATGCCACTTCAGTACTGTAGGTTTGGATTAGGCACTTTTCATGTGTGCTAGAAAGAAGAGTTTTCTCTCCCTTCGAGCTACAGTACACTGATGACCTATGTTTTGTTCACCAAAAGGCCATTATAATTGATTCTTAATATGTCAAACTCTTTCATGCGGGTAGAGCCACTTACACACAGATTGATTTCTGTTTTCAAAACTCATACACTCTAATTTTTAAAAACCAAAAATTATTTTTTCCTCTGTACAGAAGGCAGAGTGATAGAGGAGTAACAACACAAAAGTAGAAATATTCTGACTAGCATCACTTTGACAAAATTGCTTTCAAAGATGTTACAGGAGATCTTTATAGGGGGGTGTGTAACCAATTTAAGGAAATAACTGTGTTCATATGGCAAACAGAGCAACTGCACAGCTACTGAGGTGTTGCCTGTGTCAGTCACGCTGCTAGAGGTTAACTCCAAATAATAAATAACAGGGATAATAAACATTATCAACCTCCTACTCAAACACAACCATCTCTTTTCTCTGCACTACAATGTCAGAATAAGGTAAAGACCCTGACTACGCACCATCTTTTACCCTTTCCTTAGTGATTTTGTTTCTGTAGATTTGTTCTTACTATTGGATGTGACCTGAGTTGCTGAAAACCAGTTTTGTCCTCAGAGAGAGAAGCAAAAAATGACTGATCATTGATCTGGAAACTGGTTTGCTAGATTAAATGGGAATAGGTAGTCAACCATGGTTTTAACACACACACAAAAAAAGCCTCATTTCATATACCTTTAAAGAAATATAAAAAAATTAAAATAATATAAATCCTATCAATAAACTATTAATTAAAACAAACTCAATTTTTCATTGTAATCTAACAATGAAGTGAATGTAGGAATACTGGCATGAATTAATCACATATGTATATCCTGTAAATTTATGTAAGAGCTTTGTTTCCTACAATAATTCAGTTATTTTTGATGTAGGAAACCATAATGAAATACAAGATGACCAACCCAGAAATCTCATACACATGAAATCACTAAAAATGAACATGGGCACATATTTCCTCAATGGTGTTTACAACCACCAAAGTCTAAGACCAATTTGAGAAGTTTAATTCCCACTGAAAGGTTGTAACACTTCAAAGAGACCAATCTCCCTTTTCACGGGTGTCAAAGCTTTCACAATTCTGTGAATACATATACGATTTAGTGTAAATAGAACGAAAAAATTTGGGACGTCCATGAATCCCTGCAAAATTCAGTTTTAACTTCAGAGAAGTTATTTTCAAGTTTTTGAAGATACAAAGAGAAAACTGCATAGGTCACCACAATGTAATACAATTTTAATAAAGTAACAAAACCATAAAACCTGTCAATTAAAATGTTGGTTTTAAAAATTCAGTATTTTTAATAAATGCTGAGCCTTTTCAGGGACTTCCTGATTGAATCAGATAGTCAATATGTTTCTTATGGAAAAGTGAGGTGTGAGAAGTCCAAAGAACATAACATTTTCATTTAAACACATTTAAACACATGGGACATAGATAGACACATTAGATAGATAGGTAGATAGACAGACAGACATAGACTGAAACAGGTCTGAAGTGAACATAAAGTTACCTCACTGTGGGAACTTTAATATTATGCTTTTAATATTTTAAATTAAAAAGGTGGATGAACTTCAGCAAAGTCAGCAAGGCTAGTTCAAGTCATTTAATACTCTAAATTACTCTCTAGTAACCTAGGGTCTTTCATTTATCTGGAGAGTTGCATCAGCTACGTTTAAGCATCTACTGCTGAGTATCAGCTGCTAATGAAGTAGTATCTTTATTCAATTATGAGTAGCTGAGAAAATCTCCTGAAGAGGTTCTTTTTCTCTGTGTGCTTTTTAACATTTCTCATTAATATATTTGATTAAAAAATCATTTAAGTCTGAATTAGCATCTTGGAAGCAGACACTGAGAAGACACACCCAAGACAGATGGGAGGTACAGTGAAGGAGGCAGCAAACAAATCTTTGTTCAGTGCTAGAGAAGTTCTTTGCTTACTTCAAGAGGACTGTTCATAGCTTTCATATACACTACAGTAAGGCATATACACTACCTAAATCTGCCTGTAGTTAGAAGTCTGTAAAAACTTTCAAAAAAGTCAGATGAAAACTATAGCCTGCTGAACAAGAATCCTTTCAATGATTATGCTATTTATTTTCTTCTCCACAATTGCTACAATAAAGATAAACCACATGCTTGGACATAACTTTTGTTCTCAGTATTTGCCTTAGCTAGTGTACTTCTGTTACCTTCAAGAACTTACTCCAAATTTAGCACTAAACTCCAACACAAACAAGACTTACACTTTCAAGGATTTCAAGGACATTTTATGTCACATGCACTAGCTTACTTAACTCTTTCTCTCTTGTGGTAGGTCAGCTCTGGCAAACAGTTGAACTCCTACCCAGTCACTTGCTCCCTCACAGTCCTTCCCTTAGCACTTAGGACATGGGGAGAAAACAGGCTGATTGAACTGGGTCAAACTGAAAGCAGGGTGATTGCTCAACAGCTTCTCTAGTGGGCAAAACAGACCTCAGAAAAATTATGAAATTTTGTGCTGATTAAAAGAGGTCTGCATAGTGAGCATCAAACACAAAAACTAAAACACTATCTTTCTTCCTGAACCCACAAGCAGCACTGTAGATGTCTGCTCTGCCATAGAGAGCAGACATATGTCTGCTCCTCCTCTTCTACCCTAGATGTTCCCTGTGTTGTTTCCCACTCTGCCTTTGTTCCCTCCTCCTTTGCCTGTCTAGTATTTCACTTTTTCCTTAAATATGCTTTCACAAGAGACACCACCAGCTTCACTGACAGGCACAGCTGCGTCCTGTGGCAGATCTGTTGCAGAGCTAGCTGGAGCCAGTTGTGTCTGGCACTGGTCTTTTCTTGCTACCCACTGCCAAAACCTCACTGGACATACTCAAAAAACTTCTCTATTTATACTGTAACTCAGTTTCTAATTTAACACGACTAACCTGAACTATGAAATCCAAAATTTAGCAAAGTGTGGAAAACGGTGAAACACAGTTTTATTTTACCAGCACCTGTGCCATAACATGTGACATGGTTTTCATTTTGTTGCAGATAGTCAAGAAAAATCTTAGCATTTGGGTCATCTTTCAGAAAACATGAATTTAGAAGCACATGGCTGTCAGTCACACCGTGATACTGTAGATTTTCATGCAGTTTAAACAAGAGCTATATTTTGCATCTTTGTAATTTGGACTATGTGAAATAAATATTTGGTATGCAAACCATCACATCTATGCACTGTGTCTCAAACTTGTATTTTCATAACGTAAGTTATATCTTGTCATATATCTTATATAAGGTTAAGTTTTTCCTTTGTTCCATTAATAAATAATATTTCACTTAATACCTTAAAACTGTTTGTAAGAAACACTAATTATATTTAATTGAAGGTTACTTCAAGCTAATCCAAAGGCTGCATATATTGAGAGATGAAAAAAGAAAAAATCCTGAAAAAGAAATTTTGTTAATATATGATGGTTGTTTCATTTTTCATTGATGTGCATTTGCAAAGGCAACAAAAATAAAGCCATTATATGGTGCATATTAAATTATCTAAAAACTAGCAGTATTTTTAATGAAAAACACTGGCTGGATTATCACCATTTAAAAGATAAGCAAGTAAGCTAGCAATCCAGTATGTAATATTCAGTTATGGCTCATCAATTTGATTAAAAGTAATGTTAAAATGAGAACTACAAAATCTCAGTGCCAGTAGAGAAGCTATTTTTATAAACTTCCTGGAGATAAATATTTAAAATCTGGTATAAAAGAGATGCAGTAATAAGAAATGGAACATTGTTGGCTTAGCATCTGAATTTAAACACATACACATGAATTTTCCTTTAAAAATATAAGTAATCCCATCCCTGTTCAGCTCAGATACATGTCCATGCTCAGCTAAATGGGCAAGGGATAAGCCACCTGAGGCATTTTCTTT
This sequence comes from Vidua chalybeata, assembly GCF_026979565.1. Taxonomy (NCBI): domain Eukaryota; kingdom Metazoa; phylum Chordata; class Aves; order Passeriformes; family Viduidae; genus Vidua; species Vidua chalybeata. The sequence continues at coordinate 21,520,845 of NC_071570.1, read as the reverse complement.
CAAAAAGGCTCTGCTTATAAAAATTATGGCATTAGGTATGGTGAGAAAAATGGGAGAAAATTCAGTTTCTCTCCATGTAACATCTGAAACAGAGTTTTGCAAAGCACTTGAAAGGAGCAGCTAAGTACCACAAAGCACAGGTAGCTGCAGACAAGCCTGGTAAGGTAGGCACGGGGCACAGTCGCTGCCTCTGCTGACAGCATGTGCAGTGGCAGCAGGGCTAGAGCACTGTCCAACCCAGATCCTGTGGCCACCACACCCACCTGTCCTGTCTGAGGCTGGCATCCAGGACAGCCCATTATCTGTATGGTGTGTTTTCCTCTTTTTTAAAGCATTCACTTTCCATCTTTGATGATGATAAACAACCATAATATTATCCCTTACAAGAATGGCGTTAGTAAGGGAAGAAGACTGACTGACTCTAAGTCTGCTTACATTTTTTTTAGTCCCCCTCCCCTTCCTTGTTTACTTTGCCACATAGGACACGGATCTGACTTTCCTTTTTCAGAGTCCTTGGAAAGTATATTACACACACTCTCATCTATGCAGAGAGACCTTTTTCTAGCACAAAGGATTAGAAAAAATGGTAAAATATGTTTTGTTCAAATGGATCCTATTGATACTTTCCTAGACTGCTGTTTTCTACTTCATCTGCAGACTTTCGTCTTTTCAGCAGAATGGTCAGGGTCTAAGATGACTTTGTGACAGCTATACATATTTCATAAAAGTAACACCTATTAGTAAACACGTTTTTTGTAATCCTTATACTTACTTATTTATTTCATACAATGCATTGCTGATATGGTTCTGCTAGTAACAGGCTTCCAATATGGTTTGGAAGACTTCAGCACTGAGGTTTTCTCTGCCTAAACATGCCTGTGGATTCATTCTCATGTTTTCAGCTGTAACAGAAACTTTTCTTCTGACAGGTGGCTATCACTAACTTGGGTCACCTTTAGTTACCTTTTGGATGTTACAGTTGAAATTTTTACACTCATAGCAAGAGGCTACTGTGGGCAGAATGAGGCATTTATGACCCTAATGCACTGCTAATCATAGAGAGAAGGCTTGGTATGATAGCAGAGGCTTTGAGAAGTGGAGACATTGTGCAAATGAGCACCATGGGACTGCCAAAAAAGAGGCCCTAGTTCTTCAATGGCACTAGAGCCTGGAACTAGTTCTGCAATGCTCCGATGCTAGTTAAACTGCTGGGCAACAAACTGAAGAGGGAAATAGCATCTAGCATAGAGAAAAGGCATAAGATGTAACAAAATCACATGTAACATCAACCTGCACATTGGTGAAGAAACACCCAAGTGTAAAACTGTCCTAGCAGACAAAAAAATTACTCCAGGTGGATCCTAGAGGGAGGAAGAGGGTCAACATGAGCACTGCATTTCTCAGACTTAAGGTGATTAGAACTTGCTGCTACAGCCTGTACTACCAGACTGAAGCCATCTACTGCAAGACCCCACAGGATCACTGAAAATATGAGCACAACACCAGAAAAAGGGGGAAATACCAGGAAGTGTTTTGTAAAAGATTTAACCGTATGATTATGTTTAAGGATTTTTGGTGTAACAATATTTGGGCTTGCGGTTTATTTGTCATTCTGTCATTTAATAACCAATTTTGTTCTAATTCAACTTGTTCTACAATACTTACAATTTAAATTATACTAACAGCAAATTATTGTATTTATATATAATATCCTTTTTGTATACAAGACCCTGACCTTTCTCTTGAAAAGACTGATGTACATAGATAAAGCAGAAAACAGTGACCTGGCAACAGATTAGTAGAATTTGTTCTGAATACATTTGAATGTATTCAAATTCTTTCATTTTTAAATTTAAAATAATAATAATTCTTTGCTGCCTTTGGTGATAAAAAGCAAGTTCAGCAAAAGAACACACATAGTGGCCCAAACATGCTTCTGGATTGCCTCAGGAAAGCTAACACTCACAGTAAGAAATTTAATAAATGTTCATATGTTTGATCAAATTTAACAGGTGTTTTTTTCTATTAAAAATGCAGAAAGAGTGTCAACAATATAGAAATAATGAGAGCAAAAAGCAATGGATTTTCCATGCCTTTCATGTTCTTCACCCTGATTTTTTTATTTGTAAATAAATTTCGTAATATCTCTAAATATAATGCTCCTTTAATCTAGCCTCTGAACAAATCTCATTATGATATACTCCCTAAAAAGAAACACAGAATAGTAGAATATCCTCACTTAAAGGGACTCGGCAGGATCATTGAGTCCAACTAGTGGCCCTGCACAGAACCGCCTCACAGGTTACAGCTGCTGCTTCAGTCTATAAAAACACACTTCATAGTGAGCTAATTTATTCTGTTTCTAGATGTGCTAAACCTCAGTCTTAGCCCAGATGTAACTTGACACCTCTGATGTAGCTGATGCGTGCTAGAGAATGTCAAAGAATGCATTGTGCAAAGCTATCTTCAACTTGAAGCATATGTTTTACTAAATTATTAAATTCAGATTTCTTCTCCATTAGGAAAGGATTTACTTTTTAAAATATTAGAAGTATACCAAATAACCACCTCACCTCTCAACAGCAGAGCTGCTCCCATAATACTATATATAATGGAGGAGAGAACTCCAAGGTAAGAGAAAGGTGATAGCAGGAACATACTTTCACATGCTTACCATAAGCAGCCTTTTAGGAGAAACTTTACATTAGCATGAATAGTATGTATGTAGCAAGAAACAGCTATTTAATATTCTGCTTTCCATGCACAGAAGTCCCTATATGGTTTTTAAATTTAGAGTTTATTTCCATTTGATGCCATGACCCATATGACCACACATCTCTCACCAATATATACAATGTTTTTATGTGTAGAACTCTTTCTGTCATTCTTTTTCTCTTCAGGATTATGCTGGTTCTTTTTCACAAGTAAGTAATGTCAAAGAAATGTCCTCTCCTCTCCTCTCTTTCTCCTGCTTCTCCAGGGCAGGTTTTTTTCCAGGTAATTTTTAGGTAAGTCTACAGAAACAGTTTCATTTCTCTGTGACACTTAAATCTGTATTTTAATGATAATTCTTAATATAAAAGAACTACACTGCCAAGAAGTACTCAGAATAATGCATGTGTATATTAAACTGTATCTACAGCTACCACAGAACAGTTATTAGCCTGGTGTGAAATAGCACTAGACAACATAGGTTTTACTGCTATCAATAAAATTTCTTATTCATTACATGATACAGCAGAGGCATCATTTTTAACTAGCCTTACTTTCTGAAGTGTTGAGACAGCTGTTGTAGATAAGATCAAATACAAAGTTTTCCTGAATATTTCAGATTTTTTATTTGCACCTTTTTTGTCCTTTTTAGAATAAGGATGACAAGTTTATCTGCAAAATAGTTATTATGCTTAGTAACATTGTACTGTCAGCATATGATTAAAGACAGAGGATTACACTGTCTCTAGCATTTCCATAAAAGGCTTTAGCTCCTAAGTCTAGTAATATGCAAGATTTAGACTTCCTGAAGAGCTCAAATATGTTTTTAAAATATAGTAAATGGGAAAAACTCTCCAAAGTTTTAGTTGTGCTGTCCGGAATACTCATGTCAAGATTATGATTAGTAGAGGGGGAAAAAAGAAATTATACATAGCACAGACTAACGTCTCTTTGTTGATGACTACATCACTGACTTCAGTGTTACCAGTTAAGACTTCCTAGTTTAGTTTTGACTGATTGACATAAAACCTTCAAATTGACAACATTCAACACTTCCATTAACAATAGTGATGATCTCTCATGCCTCTCTCTTAACAGCATTCACAAAGCTGCAGAAGCTCCTTCTTAGTTGCCTATATATGAATATTTTTAATGAAAACAAATTATGGAACATGAAGTGAAGACATAACTGACAAGCGAACTGTAGCTTGGATTACATAGAGAAAGAATCACAGAGAGATTTTGCTGAATTACAGCACAGAGGACTTTTCTAAATTTTAGTTCACAATAAAATTCTAAGTCTAACTTGGCATATGACACAAGGTCTTTAAATTCAAAATTTTATTTGACAAAACTGTTTTTCAGTACTCTCAGAGAATCTGGGATGATGTACAATCTTCCCAGTTGCATTCTTACCTGCATAAGTTAATTTTTAATGTATTTTATCCTCATTGAAGCCTTCCTTATCTGGATAACTACAAAGAGTTGCCTTATAATGGAAGGACAAGGTAAGGAATGGATGGCGTGCGGCAAGAAGACAATTATACCTGACATATCTGAACTACCATATTTCAAAGAACATAAGTAAACAGATGAAACCTAGAAATACCTTCACCCAATAATTACAGAACTGTTTTCATTAATATTTCTGCTTTTGAAATGTATTAATAACATTGTGTTCAAGCTATTTAGCAATTATGCTTTAAACTTTTAATTTCTTCTTAATTCACAAAAACCAACATTATGCCATTCATGATCACAGCCCTGTGAGCCTATATACCAACTTCTGAAACCTTTACTTTAGAAACACATTGATGTTAGGAAAGAACTTGTGAAGTCAAAGATAATTCTAAATTATTTTCTTGTCAAGATTTACATTTAAATGGTAAACTTTACTGTCAGAATAACCATAAAATTTAATCACTATATTTAAGTATAATTAGATGGTGACCATTGTGAAGGTGCTCTGCATTTTTTTTTTCATTTAGACTGGTTAAAGTCAACCACATATTTTAAAAAACAGCATTGCACTTGTATAGGTAAGTAAAGTTTATTCACTACACTGCTAAGAACTGTAAGTTAAGACATGCAAAATACCAAGAGATAGCACTAGGAAAATAGCTTCTAGCAGACTTGAGAAAAGACTCATGGTGACTTTACTCATTCTTCTTCTCATCTAGGTTTTTCTGTCTGTCTCATACAATCCCAATACAACTCATTAAGTTCAGAATCAAAATTAATGTTGACCAGAGCTGCTTTCTGAACAGACTAGTCAAAAACTTATCAGGGCAAAGGCTGAAATAAAAAGTCGTGCATTGTCAGCTGCACCTCCAGTGCATATGCTATCAGCTGCTTTCCTCAACTGTGTGGTCATGCTCAAAAAGAACACTTCGTGTTGCTCCTACTGCCCCACATGACAGCTGTTATCCATACAATGCGAAAGCACCAGACACTATTAGCAGTTTTGGTATCTAAAACATTTGGTATATAAAATGTTTCCAGGCTTTTACAAACTTCAGAATTTTAGGGTTTTTGTGTACGAGATTAAGGCTTTCATGTCATCATATTTTAAAATTAATCACAAAACCAGAAAAGAAGACCTTGGTTTTTTTTGTTGTTTGTTTTTCTGTCATCTGTACCTCAAAGCTACATGTTGGGAAGATTCATGAATAAAATTAAAGGGGTTGTTTGCAAAGCAGTTAAAAAACATTAATTTGTAATCTGCTGACAGTTTTTACAACTGTTGTTGCCAAACAGCTGTTACTGAGAAACAAAGAAAGCCCTGGAGGGGCAAAAAGCTCCAGTAATTACTCCTTCTCTTAAAATTGTACTATTCTGTAATGTCAAAAGAAAAAATATACAGTTAATAGTTCTCCTTTCTTGCTGGTTTTGGTTTTTTAGTTAGTTGGCTGGTAGCTTTCTTGCTTGCTTGTTTTAAAGGTTGTTTTGGAAGTGCTTCACTTGCATTCCTGGATACTGACATCTCTGGCAGGAAGAAATACAAGACACTAGTACTTAGCACAGTACTGATGCATATCAAACAGCCAGAATAGGTTTATCTGACCTGGGAACAGAGATCAATGACTCACAATAAAATGTAGAAATTATTTCATGATGATTATTATGCAGGAGAGACACCTTTCTTTCTGTAAAGGATGGGAATAACTTAATTTTTAGGAAAACCTTTATTTTTGTTCTAAAACCATTATTTTTAGAAAAAATCATTAATTCACCTGATATTAAAGACCCCAAAAGGCTGAGAAGAAGTCTGGTAACTCACATTTATTACAATTTACAAATCATCCAGATCTCATTCCTATTACATATATTGATATGTGTATGCTATACACACACTTGATATTTATAACTCAGAGCCAACAAGCAAAAAATACCCTTCCTAGTTTCATGGCTCTATGCAACTCCCTTACAGCAGTCACACTGCACATCACATATAAAGTTGATGTATTAAGAATGCTTATTCAATCTAAGATCACATCTCTATTAGGATGAGTAATTTTATCTTTCAGCATTAGTTTGTACTCCTTCGAAGTTTTCTTGAAAAAACATCAGGTCGTCAGAATTTTTTAGAATAAACAGTTACCTGTTTTGGTTTTTTTAATAAATATGTGGATTTATTGTGTATGAATGCTTGGCTATCAGCCACACACACATTCCAGAAAATTAATGGTACTAGAAAACCTGATCACAGATATGTTCTATGCCAAAAGCAATACGACTCAGTGTTGTATTGATCCTCTGCACTGCTGTTGTTTTCACCTCCTTTGCACTTAAGATATTTTTATTAATTTTTACTTAAAATTTTTATTCTGTCCTCAGGCCTTTTTCATCTTGACTCTTTCTTCATCTCCTTTCAAATTAAACTGATTCATTCTTCCTCTTTGATGTGTTATTGTCTCCCAGGACACTGACTCTGTGCAAGAATTGCTCCTAAGGATGTTAACCTCAGCGACACCCAAATGATGGTGTGAATAACTAGCCAGATCAAACTGTGTAACATTTAATGGACTTCTCTTCCTGCTTGTAATTAAATAAAGCAGAAATTCAGGCAATCAATCTTTAACAAAAGATTCACACACTAGTTTAAACAAATAATCTTCTCCATGTAGATAAAACAATTTTTGGCATTTACATTACTAAATGCAGTAACTACTTTTCCTATTGCAAATGAAAGTATAATTTAATTAATATTTTATAAATTCTACCTTTCACACTGAGAAAAACAAACACTATGTTTATCAGCATGAACTACCTTTAGAAGTGCCACATTTCTTTCACTGCTAATTTAATCTGCAATAATTACCAGCTCTTTATTGCTCTCTGTATGTGTGCTTAGGTTTCTCATTAAAAAACCCTCAAAACACAAAGCCCACCGTAACTTAGCTTCTAACAAGAAAAATCTAAAACTTTGCTTGCTTCACTGATAACCCTTGTAACTAGCTCTTTTCTGTGATGTTCTATGTGGCTGTACTTCAGTCTCATCATTCTCTCTAAATCTTTTAATCATCTTCTGCTGTTTCCCGCTATGGTGTTTTTTTCTTTTTCCTCCATATGCTGCAGAGCAAGTTCCCTATCCTTAATGAGAGACAAAAACAGCTATGTCAGAAGTCTTTATAGATTCATACCATCCAAAACATATCAGAGCAATTACACAGATAAGGTGTTATTAAAAAATACAGACAGTATAATAACCTTTTGTTTTATGTTGATTTTCAATGGTCAGCTAGAACAAGTCAGGAATACAACATTTAGCAGTAGTAACCAAAATATTAGTATAATTTTTGGACTCAAAGGCATAACATCTTAATTTAGTATATTCCACTGAACCAGAAACATCAGTTACTGGTGTTTAACAAATATATTAAAGGGAATTTTAAAGATCATTATCACTGAAACCACTGTGGTTAGATCTACATCTTGACTCAGAGGGTACAATGTAGTTTAATTCTGGACTATATGACCGTAATTTTAACTATAATTTTTACTAATTCCTTCTCTATTTCAATCAACAAAAAAGTTTAGTGGAACAATAATAAATAGAAAAATAAGGATTATGTAATCCAGATCAGTTTGGCATCTCTCCTTTGAAATATCACAAGATTATCCTTATGGTTCACAGAAATTCTGGTAACATTTATCTTCAAAGATGTCTGCAAAAGAGATTCTTTCCTCTCAACATTATGAAAAAATAACGTAGATTCCTTCAAGAACGGTTGTATTCTTTACACAGACCTTACCAAAGTGATGGGCAATTGAATGAACAGGTAACAATACCGAGATCAAAAGTTCCCTGTATTTACTTGATACTTGTGATACTGAAATCAAAATAGAAACAACAGCTAGCACAACTGAAACTGGACAAAATGCAGCAGGCAGGCAGGAGCCTGCTATTTGCTTCAAAACACAAAGCTACTATGTATTATTTTTCCAGTTACCTTACAGCAGCTCTTCTCTAAGAACAGAGGGAAACAGGAGAAAAGAGACAAAACCCCCTAGTGTAATAAAGTCTTTGCTAATACTCTGAAAGTATCCAGTTCATCTTTAGAAAAAGGAGATTCATTGTCAAAAGACAGTTGTCATCACAACAACAGCAACCATTTTACCAGGAGAAACACTCTCCGGAAAAAAAGTCAAGCTTGGGTGACTTCCAAGAGCCTTGAAAACCTTGGCAGCTAAACATTTGGCATCTAAGGTCTTGGCAACTGTTAATCAGCCCTTGAAGTTATGGCATGCTGCCATTTCCCAACTCTTGGACAAGATGAACATTTTGGATTGTGCTGTGGGAACACCAAGATCATAAAATTTATTTAGGCAGAAAGGATGTTTTTTTGGACTTATGGACACCTCTCCAAGTGCTTAGTCCACTTGAGAATAGCTATTCCAGGTCCAGGTATAGTAATAAAACCCAAAAATCTGTAACACAGTTTTTAAAATGGTGGTAAAAGTGGAATTGGACAGATGGAGCAAAGACAAAGGTGACAGAAATCTGAGCATACTTCTTTATGATTATTCTAAATAATATTGAGAAGACATACCAAGAAAAGACTGGGCAAGGCCACAAAGAAAGAGCTAAAGACTGGCAGAGGCCCACAGTAATACTGTTAAATAGTAACTGCATGCCGCTAGTCACAGAATGTAATCTTTTTCAATAAATGGGCTGGACAAAAAGGTTTCTGGGTGTCTGTCATTGTATCTAAGAACTGTGTCTGCATTTTTCTTTATTCAGAAGTACATGAAGACTTTCTGCAAGCAAAACATTTTAATTCTTTTGTGTAAGAGAAGAAAAATATCCTTTTGATTATGAGTGCTTTTTTGTCCAGTGATAGATAGCCCATTAATTTTTTTCTTATTAGAGTACATTGGAGGATTATGAGTCAGCCTGTAACTGTAGGTAGATCTACATCTATCAATTTATCATCTGCAGTTTAAAATATTTTAATTATTATTTTTGTATTAGATAGTATTGAGACTGCACCAGAGTTCTCATTCTTGAAAGTGGCAGAGGAGTCAGTCCTGTTCAATTCCATGGATTTACCTCCTGCAAAATATATTGAGTGTATGTAATCTCACTGGAGAGTCTTAAGACCACCAGGATGATGAAGCACACTTCAGAGTTAACTAATCTCCACAGCAAACAGGTACAGAATGTCCTGGGTTGGAGGGGATCCACACAGACCATCAAGTCCAGCTTCTGGTCCTGAACAGGATTACCAAAGAATCACAATGTGTGCCTGGGAGTGCTGTTCAAACGCTTCTTGAACAACAGGTAGGCCCAACACTTGGATACTGGGAGCAGTAGAAGCTCTTCCTCAGCTTTATGAATACAGGCTGAGAGAGCTGAGTCTTTTCAGCCCAGAGAAAAGAATACTCCAGGGAGCCTTTACAGCACCTTTCAGCATACAAAGGGGTTTTACAAGAAGGCTGGAGAGGGACTTTACACAAGGGCATGTGGTGATAAGACAAAGCCTTAGGTGAAGGACAACGGGTTTAAATTAAATATTAGGAAGAAATTCCTTACTGCAAACATGGTGGGGCACTGGAACAGGCTTCCCAGAAAAACTACAGCTGTCCCATCCCTGTGGGGTGCTTGAGACCAGGCTGGATGTGGCTCTGAGCAGCCTAGTCTAGTGGATAAGTCCATTCCCAAAGCATGGGGGGTTGGATCTAATTAATTCCCAATTAATTAATTCCCCTAATTAAATCTAATTTAATTCCTTTCAAACAGCAGCCATTTTATTGTCCTATGGTCTCACCTATAGACTTAACAGCATGCAATGGGTGCTATCATTTTCCTCCTGTGAAACACTGTGGACACAACTCACACCATACAGGCAAGAACTGGCTCTCATGTCATGTTATCAAAATCTATGTAGCTGGTTATAAAGCATACTGGCTTTATGCTATATTTCAGATTTCTAAAGATAAATCTTGAATGCAATCCAAAGTATAACTTGAATTTTTTGAAAAATGAAAAACATTAGAAAACCTAGGCAGGAACATTAATTAATAAAGTTTTAAACCGATTAGGACACACAAAGCATTATGCACAGTAAAAGGAACAGAAATAGAGGATGTTGGGTTATTGTCAGATGACCAGATTTGACTCTACTTGGTGTGAAAAGACTCTCTTGTATAAAGCAGAAACACAGGTGTCCATCCAAAGCAAGACATAGAAACAATTTCCACTACAAGTTTAAGACATAGTAATGAAGATTTTAAAACTCACTCTTTAATGGCTGTGGAAATGTTCATCCACTAAATAATTCTATACACCTTTATCTAAGCATTTACCAAGATGTCTGACCCAAATCCCAAGCTCCTGTAAGGTTCTGCTCTTTAACAGAATGCCCTGCCAAGATTCTGGCTTCTGTTAATTGCCCAGAAAATATAGCAGATCTAGTTAAAGAAGCTATGGGATAGGTTGACATGTTTTTTTTCAAATTTATCAGTTCAATGGTGAATTTTGCTGTACTTATTTTTTACTTTTTATACAAAACTGAATAAATTAAAAGAATATTTACAATAACAAAGTAAGTTGAGATAAGTGCATAACATTTTTTCTCTATTACTCTACATTTTTACTGATAAAATGAAGGTTTGGCAATCATTATGAATATACTTATTCCGGGACTTTACAAAATACTGAACTTAAGTCAGCAAATTTTCTGTATTGCCTGATATGGTAGCACCTCCTTATGAATTTGGCAATTTTTCAAAATAACTTATAAATTCCACAGCTGCGCTGGTGATACACAGCTTCACACCTTTTATTTTTTTTTATTTTTGTGTTTTAAATGTTTGAACGTACTCACATTTATACTGGCATAAAGAGACCAGGAATGGTCAGGTAAGAAGAGGAAAGCCTAAAAACTGTTCTGGTTTTGATGTTAAGTAATGCTTCAAAATTAAGTAAAAGCATTCATGCCACTGAAGTACAGTATTTACTCTCTGATTACAGATGCAGAACTTGGACCAGCTGTTTAGTGATTCTTCATTTCTTGAAATCCCCATATTTAATGTGTTTTCTAAAGTGACACCAGAATTTACCTGAGTTCCTTCCTTTCTTCCTTCTTTTCCCACAACATTTAAATACCAAAAGAGGAAACTATTAGGAGATACACATTTTAAAACATAGCAGTATCTTTCAGAAGCAACTACTACCAGCAGGCTGCACATTGCATATAAAATTTTGAGCAAAATTTAGTACTAGGATCTGTGAAAGTATCTTGTGCAGTATGAGAATGTGAACTAGTCTTATAGCATTGTTACAGTGTTTTGAAATCTCTTTCAAATGAGGCTTCTTTCACAAAGGAAACATACAGGGAGAAGATCTATAAAATATGAATACCGACACGCTCTCCGCCATTTGGATACTTACACCAATGAATTGTGTATACTTGCCTCACAATGATTTAAAGAAAGTTTTTCTTAACTGACAAGCTTTTTTGGATGGCAGCAATTAAAGAAAGTTATGACTATAATTGCAAATTGGCATATAAAATGCAATTATGAGTATTTGTAACATTGTACATTTGGACTTCACTAGAGGAATTTCTTTAACGTAAAAGAAGAGTTGTTCTGCAGCTTTCCCTAAGCCTTCTGTCCTTTAGGATAGCATGGTATAGTTTTGCAAGATGGCAAAAACATTGTAGTACGTCTGGATCTTGTTTGTCAGAGAACAATTTCAAATTAAGCTTCAATGCAGTATACTGTAAAGCAATGAAATCTACAGCTTGTGCTGGACTCATCTACCAGAACAGTCATGCTGACCAGCCCTAGCCCTCCTTAAAAGAATGTGCACAGGAAGTACTGCGGTGAAAGCAAAGTCATCTGCTGACTTCTGAAGTCTTGTTTGTACATGAAAATTCAATGACTTGTGGAACATCAAAGGCAGAGTCTCTGAGTTATTATGACAGATAATAAAATATTACCAAAAAAAAAATTATTCTCAAAGTATCTTTCCTCCTTTTAATATTCTCATTTGATTTTCTTACACTAAGTTATGACCTGGGAACCTTGAAAAGTCAGATATTGAAATGGTGAAAGTAAAAGCTACAGACTTATTCCAAAGGGATACTTTATCATGTTAATTAAAAAATAAATTCTATGTATTTATTACACCATGTAAAGATATTCCAGCTTCTTCATAATGGCTTTGTAACATTGTAAGAGGTAACTCAAATAGAATTGAATGTTTCATCAAAATGTGTTCAAAGAGTTAAACAGATTTTAGAGCAGTCTATTTGATTCGACATCATCATAAATAACATATGGACAAAAAAAAAAAAACCCAAAACCCTTCTTCCTCTTCATCAAATACAGTAGGGGGCAGAAATATTTTTTTTTAAATAATTATTTTATCTTTATGTGTATTGCTAATTACTCTAATGAACAAGTTCCTAACTCTCAACTCTGATTCCAATCTACACAGCAGGAATATTAGCATATTTTTAAATCACATTGTCTCTTTTGAAAATGTTTTGCTTATGAAGAATTTGAAATTAGTATCATACCAACCTTCTGAACTAGCTGTGTGCCCTCATAAAATTGAACTGCATCTTTACACTGAAATTTTGAATTTAATTAATGAAAGTCAAGACATGGAGAGGAGCACTGTCACTAACACTGTCCTATAAACATAGCTGGAGAAGCAGATCAGCTGTGAAATGTGTTTTCCTGTAAACTACACCTTATCTGTGAGATCAGACCAGGCTGTTCAGGGCTTCACCCAGCTGAGCTACAGAACCCCTTGCGATGGAGACAGTACAACCTCCTTTGGGCCTGAGCTCCACCCAGCTCTTCTGGTGGGAAAGAAAAAAAAAGCTTTTCCTTATCTCCATCCTGAGCCTCTGATATTTCGTTATGTGGTACTGTCTCTCACACTCCCACCATGCTCTGCTGTGAAGAGTACAGCTGTACCTCCTTCATCCCTCCCAGTGTGCTGAGGACGCTGCTGTACGCCCCCGCAGCCATCCCTTCTCTCCGCTGAACCAGCACCAGTGCCAATCTCTCCCCACAGGAAAAGGGCTCCAGCCTCACTGGCCTCCCCTCAACTCCCGCCTGTCATTTTCTCTGTATTTTTAAAATACTAGGGTGACCAAAGCAGCAACCTGTAAGCCAGATGTGGTCTAACAAGCCCTACACACAATAGGAGTAATTTCTGCCTTGATCTCTGACTGTCACAGTTCACACAGCCACAGAATATTGTTGCCTTTCTTTGTGGAAATCCTAGGTATTGTTCAGTTATATGAGGCATAAGCTGTTTTCCTTAAATAGCTATATACCCAAAGGTCTTACAAATTAGCTACTGAAATATTAGCACAAATACCCTGTTTCCTAAATACACAATGAGTTAAAACTTCTGTTTGCTCAGAAACATTCTGTTCTAACATAAAATTTACATTTAGCAAGTTGGCTGTGACTTACAACAAAGAAATCATAAAAAATAATACTTTTAAGAGTCTGTTTTCTTTTGGCAATACATCTGGAAATAACTTGTGAAACTGTCAAATTCTTTATTTTTTCTGGGCACCATTAAAGAAATCTACTCTTTCAACTACTTCTTCTAGAAGTCACTTTATCTAAAATAGTGTGCCTCAACAGATATTAAAAACAATGATAACAGGATATGATGTAGGTCTAGTTAGCATGTTTTATTACCTGACAGCTTAATATTTCTGTAGACTGCAAATGCCATAAATATTTGGACTCAAGTAATGGTCTTCATTTTATTGGGATTCTGTTTTGTACTCTTTTGAGATCACTGTGGATTTGGTTTATTCTTTGTTTGGTTTTGTTTGGTTGGTTTTTTGGTTGGGTTTTTGTTTGTTTGTGGGTTTTTTTGTTTGTTTGTTTGTTTGTTTTTTACTCAGAGCCATTTATTTAGGGTTTTTTTTTTCTTAATTATTTATTTATTTATTACAAAAAGAGGAAGAAATGTTAGATGTTTGGTATCCAAGCTGTTCTACCATCATGTTATACAGTTTATGAAATTGCACAGATATTTGTTAAGAACATAAAACATTGTCTTTATGGGAACTAAAAAGACATACAACTTGTACATCTCTTCTGTCAATGGCCAAGATCAGATACAGAGATGAGTGTAATAGGACAAATATATCATGAACCTTCTTCAATTTATTATTCCCAGCACTGAAACTTAAAGATCCAGGACTTGTTATATTTGTGTACTCTTATAAAATACACTCTGGTCTACTCCTAGAACAGAAATGTGGAACTAATGATCTATTATTTTCTGTAGTTTCTATTACAGCTTTATAATCCTACATCTGGAAATTCCATAAATATCTGGAATTGCTAAAAGTCAGAGAAAGCTTAAGTACAAATGACTGAGAATATACTTTGCAAAAGAGATGCTATTAGCTCCCACAGGTGTTTAACACTCATCACTTCTCCCTAACCTCACATTTACTAACTTAGAGGAAGTGAATTAAAACCCTTTATAAAAGAAGTGTTTACTGACCCTCTCAGTTGAGAACATGCTTGCCTTGACAGAAATAAATTTATATGGAATGAGAATGGACAGAATTAAAAAAATAGAAGTGCCTAAGTGGCAATAAAATAAATGAAAAAAGAAATCATGTGTTCATGATACCATTTCCAAAGGATGGTTTTCTAGTTCGCATTTTGCTTTACAAATGCATGCTTATATTGCTGAATTTCATGGAAATGAGCAGCACAGCCATTTAAAAGACATCAAATAAACATTCTTTTTATTACAGTGAAATGCAAATATCAAGTCTTAACAAGTAAATCTAGGGTCTGTAATTTTAAAACAGCAATAACAATAACCTCAGGCTATGTTTTTATTTTGTGGTTGACTTTATGAGAAGCAACTGTTATTTTTGTGTGGCACTTCAATGAGTCAGAGGCACGCTCATTCCAGTTAAAACAGTAGCACTCTGGCAGTACTTGTGATGGAAAGTCAATGATTATTGGTCAGTCCAGTCATATATTGTCCATCATGCTGCTGGTGACAAGGTTTTAACCTATTTCAAACTTAGATGTCAGTGTTTTCTGAGAAACATTTTTCAGAAAGATTAAACCTAGGAAAGACTACAAGCGAACCCTGTGATAAAATCCTGTAAGTAGAAAAGCTCTAACAGATTGCCACAAAGCCACAAAAAGGTAATTACACTGGAAGTCTCTCAACAGAGAGTTAGAAGATAGCAATGAATGCTTTGCCTATCTACGGCTGCCCTTTCACAGTCATGCAAAAATACACCTTCATTTCAGAAAATAGGAGTTTTACATATAGTCCTAGCCACCAGTCTTGAACAAGCAAAGAAGACATAAAACCAAAGAAATGCTGTCCCTGAAATAGATAAGACATCTTTGTAGATAGAAAATGTTCATTAATTTTATTTCCTCAAATACAGGAAATCAATATAAGCAAAAAAGATTTATATTCATGTTTGATTGTCATTTCCAGCTGGAACTAAACTGATGTAATAAATAAATCTGATAGAAGTTTGCAAGCTGTTGAAATTTCAGAATAACTGAATACTTTAAAACAACAAAACCAACTGTGAAACAGTTTATATTTGGGACTCATAATGGAGAACAATGTGCAAATTTGTTTAGCATATTCTTTAGAAAACATAGCATATAGATGCTTTGAATTCATAGCCAAGGACAAGTAAAATATTCAAAACTGTGTTTAATACTGCACAGAATTCAAACACCTTTATATCCCAGTCTTTCCCTTGCAAATTCTGACAAGATATGATATGATCATCCTGTTAGATTCAGAAAGACGATCTACTGCTGTTACTGGAGTTAGAGACAATTTTAATGCCTTTCTTCACAGTCAGTTTTTTATATATAGTCAGTTTTAAGGCTCTAAGAGAAATGATGGTGTTCTATGATTCTGAAGGGGTCTATTCAACAGAGAAGTTGTTTGTTCTTTAGCCCCACATGCCCATTTTTGTCTACAGAATTCTTCACAGACAAAGC
The DNA here is from genome assembly GCF_026979565.1 of Vidua chalybeata. Taxonomy (NCBI): domain Eukaryota; kingdom Metazoa; phylum Chordata; class Aves; order Passeriformes; family Viduidae; genus Vidua; species Vidua chalybeata. The sequence goes on along the minus strand of NC_071570.1, from coordinate 21,504,639 downwards.
TGTTCTCCCAAACGCCTAAGTACAAAGTAACCTGTATGATGTTAGAATGGGTGACCAACCTTGCCAACCTAACCAACATTAGTTCCAGCCAGGGCAGGGTTAATTTTTGCAGTAGCCAGGAGGCAGCATTGCTAGGACCCAGGTATTTTTCTATACCATCTCACATTATCATCAGGGGAGAGGAAGGATCCCTTCTGGGTCCCATAATAGGAAGTGAGCAGTTGAGTACTGTCAAGGTCTGCATGATGAGCATTTGCATGCGAATAGTTTGCCTTTCTTGTAGAATCTTTGTTATTAATATACTTGCTGTTTCTGTCTGTTGTCTTATTTCACTGCTGCTTCCAGTAAATTGCTCTTATCTCAACCCATGACCTTCAACTTCTGTGCCTCTAGTTGTCCTCTGCAGCCTGATGTAGGGGGGAATAGGGGGAGAAATTGAGAGGAGTATGGTTTGGAACATTTCCATGGGAACACTAAACTGCGGAAGACATATTCCTAAACCAAGACATACTTTTTTAGCAGAAACTTTTTTCTCTCCTGGTTAAAATTCTCTTTCAAACATCCACTTGTCACTTGAGACATGCCGAAACTAGACAAGCACCTGGAGCGATCTTACTTCCATATCTGGGAAAAAATACACACCTAACAAACTTACTTTAACACTAAGAGTGGGCAATTTATTGCAAATTTATTGCAGATCAATTCCAGCAGCAAAAATGGGGAAACCAGAGCAAGTGCTCTTAAGCACTTACTTAAGTTTGTTATCCATTCCTATATTATTATGTTATAAAACAATGGATCCAAGAATGGAAAGGTTTTCCCTAACAAGGGAAAGACTAGCTAGACTAACTAGTTCTGCCACTGTGTAACCCTGCCCTTCACTGGAATAGAAGGATTTAAATACAGCAACTGCCCATTTAAAAACAACACGGGCGTGCGCATCTATTGTGCTTCAAATACTGTTCAGTTGGTAAGGTTCTGCCATGTCCTTGCTAAAAACAATTTATGTACAAAAACTAAGCATGAAGAAGTATGGTAATAGGCATCCAAACCTGAATTCATAGTTTGACCAGACAAAATTTTTAAAAAGGAGAAACAAACCAGGTATTTTTTTTGTTAGACTTCTCTATGCTCATTTGCCTTAGAAATTCTGTTTTATTTAATGTGTAGGAACTTCCATTTTTTTCTACCTGGATAATGCAATTCTGAAAATTTTAGATTTTTTTCTTGAGTAATAAAAATAATTTGTCTAGCAACACTTTTTAAAGATGAAATTAACTTTCTGCATGCTATTTTTGACTTCCAATAACTTAAATTATCTTCACTGACATCCACTCCTGAATTCTTCCACTCTCAGGATTCTTCACCTACAACTTCAAAAAATTTTACCACTATCTAAAATTCATTTTTTTTCAAGGAGCAGTAGATGTCATGGACTCCAGATCACATCCATTAACATCCCAGCTGAATCCAAGAGCATTTCTCTTGCCCTTATCCCGTGTGTTACTCATAGCTAATTAGTTATCTTTAGTTTAACAGAACTGTGGCATTTGAGAGACTGCTTTTATTTTTCTCGCTCTTACTCAACTGCTTTCCTAGAGTATTGTATTATATTATGTTATATAATTTTCACAATAACAGTCTTCACCTTTTTCTGTATTTTACTATCATCTCAGCTAATTTAAAACATGAAAAGACAGAAATAAATCCATCACCTTAACTGCAACAGGAACAACATAAAACAGGTAAAACATTTTTCAACAGAAAAAAATGCCTTTTTAAAATACAGATGTCCTTTTCTGCCCACCATTTTCACTACTTCATTCTCCCTTCAACAGCAACCTTGGCTGAAAAAGAACTCTTTAAATTTTCTCCTTTATTCAGAAGGTTAATTTCACTGTGCACAACAAATACCAAACCCATCCATTTTGAACACGCAGAGAAAAGATATATGAAAAATTTGATTTTCTCTTTTAATATGTACTATCTCTCTACCTACTTACTATCTACCTACTTACATGCTTAATAATTTGAAAGTTTATTTCAAAATATAAAAAAATTAAATCTATTGACACAAAGGCCCTTTTTAAATGATAGTGTAACAGTGTCTCAGAACAGGCACTATTATATGAGAGGATTGCAAAAAACACCACAAAGCTCTTCTGCAATATGCAAAGAATAGAAAAGCAAATATTCTTAGTATAATATTGAATATTCATGCTTTCTTAAGACAATTTGAATAAAAATTGCTTTCAGTGCTTACTGAAAGGCTCTTTTGCATCAGGACTGATGCAATTTCCAACTGTAAGCAGCTTTTTGGGATCCAAAGAAACCTAACAGAGCAAGAAACAAGAGGGCCACTTGTGAATCAAACTGTTGTTAATTCTAAGCATAAAAAAATAAGGTGCACACAACACAAGAACTGGTATTATTCTTTTGGAAACACCAACACATGGTCAGGACCCATGTAAGTAACACCAGAATCCCATTTCTTCCTGTTTAAGTTACTGACCCCTGATCTAACAATTTATCTTTTCTCCAGGTCAAACTTTAAGTTACAACCTTTCCAATATTCATTATTAAGAACAGAACTCATGTGGCTGGGTGAGAAATGCTTTGTGAAATCTAGGTGAGGTAACTGAAGGAATGCACTACCACAACAGTTTTCTCTTTTTAACTTCTTGCCTAGTAAAAGGCATGTGAATTATCTTGCTAATAATCCTGACAACAAACAACATTCTCCATCAGGTAACAAAAAAGAAAATAAAAAAAAAATATATTCTATCCCTTGTTTAAAAGAGAGCAAGTGGGTGCGTTGCTGTCAATGTCCTTTGCAGGCCTGCCTTAGAAAAATAATCTTAGTTTTCTTGCCAGTCTATCAGTAATAAAAACTTGAGGCAAAAACTGACATTCACTCCTTGCTTTAATAAACACTGGAAAGGACTGAAAGGAGCTTTTCTCCGTTGGACAGATAGATGTGGGCAGAAATGTGGACAGAGGAGCTCTGACAAAGTCACTCTCTCACAGAAGGAAGCTGGTGTTTGCTGCATTATCTTCACAGTCTGTCCAGAGAATGCTATTATTAGGCAGTACAAGACAACTAGCCACTTCTAAAGGGAAAATCAAAGTATTGTCTAGGAGAAAGAAAGTAAATCATATAGAGGAAGAATAGTCAGGAATAACTACCTGCCTGTGAAATAATAACCATGTACATTAGTGTTTTAAATAATTTCATCTTTTCCTTTGTATTTTAAACATTTAGAAATGTTGGAGTTATACAGATTTTGAATTTCTGTTTGTTTTTTACCTAATTAAAATATTCTTACACAACAGTATGTTTTTATGATGAGGAGCCTTGAACTACAACTGCAAATGTTAAAGTGTAATTGGCAGATCCTTTTGAATATGTGAAGTATCAAGTCACCAAAGCAAAACTGAGACTATATAAACTCTACCAATATATGGTAAGAGCAAAAAATGAGATTAGTTGTACCTTTAGCAGAGAACATCCAGCTTCCTGTTCCATATATCAGATTTTTTCCTATTAATAACATGGGTCTAGATACAGAAAATTAAATCAATCATCAACTTTCTGGAACACAAAATTCAGAAGTGATCACTCAAAACATTACCTAAACTTTGTACCATTTTAGTTGACTCTGAATTCCATTATTAGTGCCACCTACTGCTCAAACGCTGGATTTAATGACTGTAGCCAAAAGTTTGTGGTTATGTGCATCAGTTTCAACAGAGTTCATAACAGATTTAGTATGCCTCTTTCTTTAATGAAATATGACCATTTCTTTCACTTGTTTTAAGGAGATGGTAAATCATGAGAGTAATCAATATTAAGAAAATGTGGGGGAAAAGATAATACTAACATTTAGTTAAAAAGTAAGAATAATTTACCATAATGCAAATTAATAAGATGTAGCTTTTAAATACTGTTCTGGTATTATTTCATATTTCAAAATATGAACACTACTACTTGACTACAGGCCCATCATCTGTATTTAAGATTTGACTAATATTTCTTTGAAATATACAAATATTTGCTAATGAAAAGGACACCAGAAAATGGAAGTCCTAAAAGATCAAACCTCCCAAATCCTTAATTTTAATTATTAAAACAGTCAATTTATTTTTAAACTTAGCTTATTATTTCAAATATATATATTTACATTTTCTGAGCACCTGGAACTATGCTACTGAGAGAATGTATGTGTGTTTCCCTCTTACAAGCAGAAGTAAATTAAATATATTGAATTATAACTACTGAAAATAATTTATTTGTGGATTCTTGTCTAAACTCTTCTTCCTGCTTCCAGTTCACCTAAAAGAACAGACCAATCATGATGACTTATCTGCAAAGTAGAATTAGACACATGTTTCAGACATCAGAGTATAAAACAGCCTACATTAGTAGCTGAAGATGAAAGCTAACCTGTTATTAGTTAAGTTCAATCTCTACCTTTACTTCTGCTCTGCCCTCTTCTATGAAATTGCAATAAACCATTCACGAGGTTTTATCTTCCTTGTATTTTTAAACCTAAAAATCCAATCTAACAACTATTGCACCCTCCTCCTTTTTCATATGATAAAATCAGTTTCGGTAAATTAATGTAGCAGAGAAGACAGACTCAGAACCCCACAAGGTAATTTGGCAAGGGTCTGTTGAAAACAAAGGCTGGAAGAAGGTTATTGCATGTCCAGAATCGCAGAATTAACTAGGTTCAAAAAAACACCTGAGATCAAGTCCAAACCATGACCAAACACCACCATGTCAGCTAGATCACAGCACCAACTGCCAGTCCAGTCCTTCCTCCAGGAACGGTGACCTTCCTGGGCAGCCCCTTCTGAGATCTAATCACCCTTTCTGTGAAGAATTTCTTTCCTATGCCCAACCTTAACCTCCCCAGGCACAGTTTAAGACTGTTCTCTTGTCGTATTGTGATTGCCCCAGAGAAGAGGACAACCCTCAGCTGGCTACACCCTCCTTTCAGGGAGCTGTACAGAGTAATAAGGTCCCCCCTGAGCCTCCTCTTCCCCTAGGTCCTTTTCTGCCAGGGCAGCTCTTCAGTCACTCTGTCCTAAGTCTGTAATGCTGCCTGGGGTTGTTGTGGCCTTGGTCTTGTTGAATTTCAGTGCTTGGTCTTGTTGAACTTCATGTCACTTTCTTTGTACATCTGTCTAGCTATCTGGATGATTGTTTGAAGGATCAGGAGCACAGCTAGTGAGTTCCTCTATCCTTCTGGTAACAAGGGATGACATTGATAGGAATAGGCAGATCCATCAGGTCAATGCTGAGGCTTGTGTAATCAGAAAGATTTTGGGTTGTTTTGGGAGTTTTGACCATGAGATGATCTACTTAACACCTGGTCAATTGACACCTGATGGATGGGATGCAACTCAAAGGGGAAAAAGAGTTCTAGCACACTAGAACTCCACTAGGGAGGAACTAATACAGCTTGTTGATAGAAATATAAACAAGCTTGGTAAGGGACCAAATCAGCCCTACCAGCAATGAACAATGGGATGGTGTGACTAAAGTTATGGGAACAAGCAGTAATGGGATCCCTGCAGCAGCTTTAAGAGGTGTTAGCTACAATGTAGCACACCTGTTTCTACACTAATGCATGCAGCACAAGGAAGATAAGCTTGGCCCTGCCCCAGAGATTTGACATCACTGGCATAAGTGATGGCATCACATAGCAGGATGAGATTTGTGACTGCAGTGTCCTGTTGGATGGTTACAGGCTCTTCAGAACTGACAGGCAGGGAGAAGGGGCAGAGGGGTTGCACTGTACATCACAGAAGGGAATGTATGGAGCTCATAGTCAGCAATGGCACAATTGAGAGCCCCTGGGTAAGAATCAAGGGGCAAAAAAATTAATTCAGATGTCATCTTGGGAGCCTACTATAGCCCTCCTAGCTAGGATAATGATGCAAATTAATCGCTTCTCTGAGGAACTAAGGGATACTTCCAGGTCAACTGCCCTTGTCATTCTGGGGGACTTCAACTTGCCAGAAATCAAATGGGAGCATCACACAGCTGGTATAATCCAGGCCAGAAGATTCCTGAAAGACCTGGATGACAACTTTATGGAACAAATCCTAAGGGAGCCAGCTCAGAAAGATGTCCCCCCATGATCTGCTTGTCAACAGAAATGATCTTGTGAGCAAAGTGGAGTCTCGCAGCTGTCTTGGCCATAGTGACCACGAAGCAATCAAGTTCAAAATCTCTGTTTACAGGAGGAAAAGTGCCAGCAAAACCTCAACCCTGGACATGAGGAGTGCAGACTTCAAGATGCTCAGGGAATCTGTGAGTAAGTTCACCTAGGAAAAACCTTTTTGCAGGTGCTGGGGTCCCTCAGTGCTGGTCATCCCTCAGTTTTTAGCCATTACCTCCTAAGGGCACAGGAGCAGGCAATTCCCAAATAATAGAAGCCAAGCAGGTGAGGCAGAAGGCCAGCTTGGATCTTTTGGAAATAAGGAGAAAAAGGAAGGTGTGTGCCCAGTGAAAGCAAGGTCAGGTGACATAGGAAGAATATAGAAATGCTGCTCACTGCTGTAGGGAAAAGAAATTGTATAATTAAAGCTCAAAAGGAGTTGAAACTGGACAGAATAGTGGGAGCAATAAAATTACTTTTTTTTTTTTTTCAAATATATTAATGACAAGAAGCAGTGTAGGAATAAGACTGGCCCATTACAGGATGAGGGTGGTTACCTCACAAACACAGACATGGACAAATCCAAGGTGTTCAATGCATTCTTTGCCTTCATCTTTAACACTTTCTAAACTGGAAGACTGTGATTTCAATAATGATAAAATCCAAGTTGACACTGAACTTGTGTGGGATCTGCTGCTGGAGCTGGGTCCCTATAAATTGATGGGGCCTGACGGGATTAATCCAAGAGTCAAAGAGTTAGCTGATGTCATCATGAAGCCTCTCTCAATAATTTTTAAGTAGTCTTGGGATTCTGGAGAGGTCCCAGTTGACTGGGAACTGGGGAATGTTGTCTTGATTTTCAATGGAAGGATGCCCTCACACAGAAAGAAACTACAGACCTGTCAATCTCACTTCAGTGTCCACTAAAATCATGGAGAAGATTATTCTGGGAGGTACTGAAAAACACTTGGAAGACAATAAAGTCATCAATCACAGCTTGCATGGCTTCATGAGGGGAAGTCCTGATTGTCAAATCTGGTCTTCTATGACAGGATAACCCACATAGTTGATCTAGGAAAGCCAGTTGATGTAACCTTTTTGAACTTCAGCAAAGCTTTTGATGCTGTTTCTCACAGCATCCTTCTGGACAAAATGTTCAGCCCCCAGCTGGATACACACATCCTGTGATGACTGAGCAACTGGCTCATGAGTGGGGCACAAGGGGTTACAGTGAATGGGATGACATCAAACTGGGGACCTGTAACTAGTGGGGTTCCTTAAGGCTCCATCCTTGGCCCAGTTCTTCAACAGTTTCATAAATGACTTGGATGTGATGCCTTTTTCAACCTAGAAATGAAGCAACACACTTTTGAGATAATATTAGTATAGGAATTAATATAGAAGTGGATCTTTATTGAAGGCCTCCAGCAGCAGTTATGAAAAAACGTCCACAAAAGCCCATGCCCCACAGGGGTGCAGTTAGTTTTATAAGTTTGGTAAATTAGCTTACTTGACAAAAAAGCAGCAATTAGGAATAGAACTGGTGATGCAATTCCCACCCAGTCAAAGCCCCTTCTAAATTCTCCCCCAATTAGGTGGGACTGAACCTTGTTTATGAAAATGTGTCTGAAGAGCTGGTTTTTGGCCTTGGAATCTAAGGAGAACCAAGATAGGATAGCGGCTTTGGAACATGTTTTGTCTCTCTGACTAGGAAAATATTGAAGTTAGGCTACAATAGGAAGTTACAAAGCAACAAATATTTATATAAACAATACAGAGAACATATAAAAGAAAAAAGATAAAAACCAAAATGGCATCAGATGGAGGACTGGAACAAAGGCTAAGTAAGTTTGCCAACACCACTAAATTGAGAGCAGCTGTTGACTCCCTTGTGGGTTGAGAGACCCTGCAGAAAGATCTCTACAAATTAGCGAGATAAGCAATCACCAACCATATGAAGTTGAAAAAGGGAAAGTTACAGATTCTGCATCTGGGACAGGACAACCATGGATGTACAGACAGACTAGGGAATGAGAGGCTCGAGAGCAGCACTGTGGAAAAAGAGCTGGATATCCCAGTCAACAGGAAGTGGAATATGAGTCAGCAGTGCTCCAGCAGCCAGGAGAGCCAACCATGTCCTGGGGGGCATCAGGCACAGCATCACAGCCGGGCAAGAGAAGCGATTGTCCTGCTCTGCTCTGACCTGGGGCAGCCTCACCTCAAGTGCTGGGGGCAGTTTTAGGCAACATAACACATGAAAATTTTAAGGCTATTAGTGTCCAAAGGAGGACCGCAAGGATGGTAAAGGGTCTGAAAAGGAAGACCTATAAGGGTGGCTGAGGTCTTATTGTTGAGACCTTGTTGCAGTCAGCAACTTCCTCATGAGGGGAGAAGGAGGGGAAGGCTCTGTGGTGACCAGTGACAGAACCAGAGGGAATGGCCTGGAGCTGTGCCAGAAGAAGTTTGGGTTGGGTATCAGGAATTTTCACCCAGAGGGTGACTGGGAACTGGAACAGCTCCCCAGGGAAGTGGTTACTGCACCAGCCTGACAGAGTTCCAGGAGTGGTCTCTGGCACATGGTGTAACTGTTGGGGCTGTCCTGTGCAGGGCTGAAGTTGGACTCTGTGATCCTGATGGGCTCCTTTCAACTCAGCATATTGTCTGATTCTATGAAGAAGTGACACTCATGATAAATACCTGAAATATCACCTTGTTTACTTGACTCACTCAGTAAGAAAGAAACTGCAATACATACACATACATGGCTTCCTACCTTTTCATAAAGGGAGCAGTTTCAAATGTACATACTATTTATTTAAAAAAATAATCTATTTTTTTTAAATCATCTCTCATGAGTTAGCAGCCATTAGTATTAGTGCCAAAACCATGTAGAAGATCTCCAAAGATCCTGGAGGATCTTGCTGAAACCAAATGGTGCTTTCAGAATGGTACATTCATGTGAAAATGAGGCCAAGTAGATATTCTAGTAGATGTGTAAGTAGATATTCTTAAAATTATTTAAGAATATCTACTTAACACAGTTATTTTAGTTTAAACAACAAATATCACTCTCCCTTCACCTTTCTGTTTCAAGACTTCAACAAAAAGCATCCCAACAAGCAGTTTTTGGATGTACATAAGTGTCCTTAGAAATAAGAAACACTCATCACAGGAACTACCAATAAGATTAAATTTAGGTTTCCAGGTTTGATAAATGTTAATGATATTAGAAGTATTTCTCCTTGCATTTTGTGGTTTTGACATTTTGCAACTAATGACCAAACTCAAGTTTTGACTGATTTGAAGTCCAGAGAAGACATTTTTTTCACGGACTTGAACATATTCTCAATTCAAACGTCTGTCTGCTATGTGTAACACAGCACAACAAAAAATGATTGCTTTTGGGCTTACTAATGGCTTTTCTGCACTTGGCTTCATCTTCTTGCCATTAATCAAGTTCTAAGTGACAACAGCTTTTTGCAAAAAAAAAAGACCTGGCAACTTTTCAGCCTCTCAATTCGCTTTCTTTGGAAGTCATTTTGAAGCAGGTATAATGAAGAGGGTTTCCCAGATAGCCTATTTCCTTATCTATACAGCCCAAACCCAAATAAATCTCTGTGTGAACATTATGATAGAGGTTGTCTATACAGATTTGTTTATCTTAGCAGTTAGGCTGATAATGCCATTTAAGATGATATATTTTATGAAAATAAATTACAGGCCTAGTGAAAACATGATAGTGCAATAGGTGAAACAATGGAATATACAGGAGCTAAGATGAGCTTTTGAGCTTAGTACTAAGCTAGGCACACTGAATTTCAAGTTATTAAAAAAAAAGTACTTTTTAACTGCGATTCATAGCAGTGATCATAAAAAATGGATTTCTTCACAAGAATATTCCCTGTAATGAAGAACAGGATTTAGTCTTGTTAGACAAGATACAGAAATATGGCTATAATGTTCCAATAAAATTTTTTGAAAGGCTAGGAATATGAATGAGGATAGAAAGAACAAGATGATTTTACATACGGAAGAAGAAATTGTGCTGATTGAAAACCAAGGGACTTGTGAAGCTAAAATTTTTAGCATTCTTTTTAAAATAATCTTTGTTCTAAATAATGTCAAATAAAGAATATTTATTATAATTTAATATTATATAATATGCAATACATAAATATGATAATTAAGAATAGAACAGAATATTTCATTTGGAAGTGATGTCCAAAGATCCAACTGCCCAACCACTTCAGGGCTGACTGAAAGCTAAAGCAAGTATTAATGGCCTTATCCAAATGCCTCATAAACATCAACAGGCTTCAGGCATCTTTCTAGGAAGCCTGTTCCACTGTCTTGTTAAAGAAATACTTTCTGAGGTTCAGGTTCAGCCTGCATCTCCTTTGATGCCACTCAGAACCATTCCCATGCATCTTATTACAGACACATCCGCATCTCCCTCTTGCTTCCTCACCTTGGGAAGCTGCAGAGAGCAGTAAGGGCTTAGCCTCCTTTTCTTTAAACTATGGCAGCTCAAAGTCCTTAGCTGCTCCTCAGAGGACAAGGCTTCAAGTCCTTTCCCCAGCTTTGTTGCTCTGAAAGTATTCAAGGACGTTCATATCTTTTATAAATTGTGGGACCCAGGACTGCAGCCAGCACTCAGGGTGAGGCCACACTAATGCTGAGTACAGTGGGACAATCACCTCTTCGGACTGGCTGGTGATGCTGTGTCTGATGTACCCAAGGATGCAGTCTGCCCTCCTGGCTGACAGTGTTGACTCAACATTGAGCTTAACATCAACCAACATCCTCAGATCCCTGTCTGTAAAGTTGGTATTCAGTCACTCCTCCCCCAGTGTGATCATGTGCTCTAGGTGAAGAATTTGGCATATGAACTTAAATTTTGTCTCATTAATCTTTGCCTAGTGTTTTAGCCCATCTAGAAAAGTCTGCAGGGTCACTCAGCAAGAGTCAACAGCACCTCCCACTTCTGTATCATCAGCAAACTTGCTGATACAAAATGGTGCATTTTCCTGTATACATATAATGAATAAATATTTTAAACAGGACTGACTCTAAAACAGTTGTATGAGGAACACCCCTGGGAAGAGACTGCCAGCCAGATATAGCCCCACGCATCAAAATCCTTTCAGCTCTGAATTCAGCCAGTTCTTCACCCACAGTGTTGTGAACTCTCTCATCCCACAACTGGGCAACTTTTTACAGAAGGATGCTGTGAGGGACAGACTTACTAAAATCCAGAAAAGCCCCATCCACCACCTTCCCTTTATTCACTTGGAGGATATCATAGATGGATATTGAATTAGATAAACAGGGACTTTGTGAATCACCCTTGTGAACCAATATTTATTGCATTGTTCTTTAAATGCCTTTCAGAAGTACTCAGTATAATCTTCTCCAGGAAGTGAGGCTAGAACTATAGTTTGTCATTTCCTGGGTCTTCCAGCATACCCTTTATGTAAATTGAATAATATTGGCTAGTTTCCAGTCAGCAGGGACCTTCTGAGACTCCCAAGACCTTTGGTAGATGATGCAAAGGAGTCATGCAGTAATGATAATAAAAATAATTCAGGTAATAACAGTAGTTTGCATATTCATTGTTAATATACCCTGAAATAAGTAAATGTTACAAAAAACTAGTGTCACAAGCCAAGATTCAGGTGCACAGAATGCCCTAATGAAACACCCGGCTCCAATAAATGCTTTTTGACTGTATTTGACTGAAAGGTTTGCTGAAGTGTTTCCACTTTAAGAATTTCCTCATTATTCTGTTTTGCTGTTGTCATATTAAGCATGCACAGACATTGTAGGTCACAAGACGTATGCAGTATACACAAAAGTGCTAAAATGCTAGTATTACTATCTAACATCTTACAGTAGATTCTCTGTAACAGTAAATAATTTAAATAGAGTAGTTTAAATCACTATGGACATAAGACACAATTTTTCATGTTTTATTCATTTGTAAGTGAAGAAATTTAATTTGCTACTGAACTAGTAGCAGGAACTTCATCATTCAATGAAGTTAAGTAGAGCAGTAGTAAGCCAGGTGCAGCACTTTACATAAGTTTAAAGCAAACACTGAAAATACTTGAAATTATATACATTATACCAGATTTTATATCCTGCGTAAGCCTTAGAGTACTTGTAAGTTTCTCCCTCCCAGTAAAGCCACTTAAATCACAGTTCTTTCAACCTCCTGCCACACTAATGCAACAAAGTCTCCTTTACTTTGTGGAATCAACTGAAAGTCACTGCTTCAGAATTGTTTCATTTCTAGTCCTAATAAACAAAATATTTTTGTTTTGTCAAGGTCTATTGAATTTCATCTTCCTTTTATGTCTGTATGTTTGCCAAAAATACTTTGAATTCTTTAGTATGTGTTCTTCATTTTATTGTTTGCTTCCTATGTAAAATCCTTGAAAACTTAGGAATTACAGTAATAAATACTATCTTAATACCTATTGCCAGGCTAAGCAAGCTGAAGTATTACATAAGCTTTCTCTAATTTTTTAATTCCTTTTTCATATATACGTGAAAAAGCATTCTTACTGGGCTTTTTCTGTATTTGAAGATTAGCACTTATTACATTTAAATGTATTTAATCTTACTGTCACCTCAGTACACTAGTGTCAAACACATCCTACATTTCAGCAAACATTTCTGTCACCCTAACTGCACACTTGATAAGACATGAGTGCTTGCAGAAATGGCTAGCCTGGAAAAATGAAGACAAGCCTACTATATGAATATATGCATTTTTCTAGTAATTGCCTTGGTTTTCTTACACTGTATTAGACATCTCATATGAAGATTTGCTGTGATAACAATTAAATTGAAACTATAAAGTGACTAATACCACTGGGTTCCTTACAGATCCAATGACACTGTCAGGGGTTGAGCAACTAATCACCATATCATCTCCTTAAACAGAAAATCCCTAGAATTACATTACTTTTTAAAATCAATATGAAATAATGACATGGAAAAAAAACAATAGAATTCTTTTGTCAATTTTACACTTCGCGTTGTGCAACTTTAACAATTACATTGTTAATTAATATCACAAGAATTTGTTACTTGAGTGGACATACAGATGTATAAAATGCATCCAAAACCGAGGCCACAGATTATACAAACAACAGGAAACATGGCATTTGATTAACTGCATTGCATTTCATTATTCCATTGGCTTCACTTGGAACAGTGGGTTTAGATCACTGAGCAATGAAAACCCTCACAATCTCAACACCTGATACCGAGACAACAGCACTCTACACAAGAGCAAAGGCCTCAAATTCATGCATAATGACTAAACCCAGGAAAACTAAGAATTCTTGGTGTATCAAAAAATATTTTGTACTTTTTCTTTTAACTAATTAAAAAATGGCCCTCCATTTTCTAAGTAGATAAAAAAAAATACAATGCAAATTTGAATGACAGTTTTATTTAATTTGAACTGTATTACATCCAGGCAGAAAATAGAAGAAACTAAATACTGTATGTATAAAAAAATAGACAAATAGCACTACAAAATATCAAATTATAGCCCCGAAGTATACCCTTTCCCCTGTCCCCCTTTCCTTGTTCAGAAAAGCTTTTACACTGTTTTATACATAGTAATGCTCCACCTTTTCTTGTAAAGATAATTTTTAATATCACATCCATATGTTGCTTCTATCTGGGTCTTTAAAGAACCATATCAAATGGTTCCTTATTGTATATAGCAGGTCATGGTTCTTATGTTAGGATATTTCATGTTTTAGTTCTGATCTTACATCACCTGATACTGATTCTGCTGGTAGGAGAAATATTCATCCTCCCCTAATATTCCCTTTTCCATTTTTCTTACTATCATTTGTTTCTGATAGATTTCTGATGGTGTAAGGATGACCATCTGTGAAAAATGATTGAATCATCATAAGTATCAATGAGTGGGGAAGAAGTATAAAACAAATGTGTTTTAAAATGTATCTGCTCAACATGGCTTAATTTGCATTTTACAAGCAGCCAGCATATACCCACTGTGGTTATGAAAAATGCCTATAATTCTATATGCAGTCATTAGACAGCAGAATGGAAATACCTAAATGGGGGTCATGCTAAAATTAGTCACTTAGCTGAAAGTGTCTGAAAGTTTCTTAGCTTAGTTGTCTGAAACTATTTAACAGGTGTACATTCTTAGCCAAAACTGTCAATGAAGAATTATTTCAAGCTAAACAGAGCTGCTCTGCTTTTGTCCAGCATGATTTCTCTTCTTAGATCACATCTGTGAGACATCTTTTTAGGAACTGCATTCCATTAATTTATTTTCTTTCATGGATATACACAGTAAGTACTAATACATTCTAGTCTAGCTGTATTACTGATCTGAAGCTGATGTTCGTCACCTAGGAACATCATACTGCTGTAAAAAGGTATGGCATAAATGATTGTATACACTGCCAATATTTCATAAAATCAAACTAATCCTATGCACGAGTATGTGAAACTGAACTGAGTAACTTTATAGTATTTTACATAAAACAGAAATTTGGCCAGATGAAATTCAGTGACGTGAAATTCATTGAGAATTAGAGGTAGGTAAAAGAAACCCTTGCAAACACATAATAGGTGGTAACTGGTAGCAGGAAAACCTTCTCCATGTAAGTTGTCTAGCAAATACAACTGAATAATCAATCATCTTAAAAGAATATGCAGGATGATAAAGAGCTGAATTAAATTTTACCAGTAAAAAAGTGCAGGGAAAAGTTAGGAGAGATTTCTCAAAAAAATCTGGTATCTACGGATACCTTCTTAGGACATTTTTAAAGATCTTACATCAGCCTACTCTTGATTTTCCAAAGTAACTGATCTCTGAAAGTTTTGACTACAGCAATTTACAATGATAATTAAGAAATCTGGGACTGCTGTTTCACTAATTTTCTAAAGTGACAACTCTACATTTTGAAAGAAGCTTTTGAATGTATAGCTAAATTAATGAGTGTAGTGGGTTATTTATAACATAATGTTGTGCAAGGGAAAGAGAAGGGAAAATCTGTAAAATTCAAATTACGGAAAAAAAGGAACCAAATATTCCCTGATTGAAAAAAAAAGGTATTTGATAAATATAGAAACATGAGTGGAAATATTTTAAAATGTACTAACCATAAAAAACACTAGGTGAGGCACTTGCCAGAAACTTCTTACCATACTTACAGGAGTTATTCAATGATTTTCATATATATTATTACAACATTATATATTATTATATATAATTATTACAACATTGTTTTTGAAGAACTACACAAAAGTCAACAATAACTCCTCTTAAATCAGCACAACCAAGTGCATATATCTAAAAACTGAACTCAATACCCTCAATCATGTATTTATAGTGATAGACCCTTGTATGTTTACTGATTGTTTCAGAATTTATAAGGCGCGGTACTTTCTAAACCACTACCATGCACATGCTCGCAATTAACAGAAATGAAACATACAGTACCTTTGAACTCAGCTATGGAATATGAAATATGTATTTCATTATTCTTTTGTATCCTTTTCTGGCTACTAGTTAAATGTCATCACCTCATCTTTATAAAGATCAGTAAGTTATTAAGTATTTAAAACTGCACTGCATGGAAGATTAATATTTATATGCCAAACATAATATTTGCATACCCAAAGAAAATACTTCAAATTAGTTTATATCATTACAGACAAATACTTCTAAGTCTGTACTATTTCATAAGCCATTCCAAGAAATCTGCATACCATTCTGTAACTGTCTGTAAGGGTTTTTTTAAGCTGAAGTTGTATTGGCTACCTCTCCTTTTGTTTTACTATTTCACAAAATCCTAGTGCGTGATTTTCAAGTAGTGATGTTTTGTTTCTTAATCCTCCCTGCACAGCTACCCAGGAGAGGCTTTATAACATAAACTGTAAAGTAGCATTTTCTCAGCTGGAACAACAATGTTCCTCTTCAAAAACACGCTTCATAAAAATAGGACTGTAATGAACATGCTAGCTCTGTTCACAAAGTGCTCCACATAGCATGACCACTGAAAGTTCAGGAAGTTTTGGGGAATGATATTCCTTTGGCTCTTCAGAAGTCTTATCATGCAATATACAATTGAGATGTCTTTCCAATGTATTAAGCTCATGCACACGTATTTTCTTAGTTCCCTTATTTCTCTTCATTCCACTTTCAAAAGCCTGTCCTACTAGCAGCCACCTGGCATTAATCACTGTGACTATACAGCAGCAAACAGTTTCAGATAAACACTGGTGTACATAATTTATACAGTTCCAGCTGAAACACAGCAAATTTCTCCTACTGTGCAGCTAATATCCAGAATATGTACAGTCCTTCCTCCCATCTGTCTAGAAATGAGACACATCCCACTGCACATTTTCCAACACTACAGCCCCGCCACTCCATTTGTCTAATTCCTATGCCCTCTAAGATAGCTGCCCCAGATGACACGTTACTTCATAATAGCTCTTTCTCAGTACTACCAGGTAAAGTGAAAATACAGAAATGAGCTTCTATTCTCATTGAATCTATTGCTAGCAGCAGAAAAAAAAACTGTAATACCTTGGATTTATCATCCCTGATTTGGAATAGTTTTGGGGTCTTTATTGTTTGGTTGGTTGCTTTTGTTTAGTTTAGGTTTTGTTTTCTATTTTAATGTGGAAATGTTATTCACTTCTGAGAGTCTCATAAAAATCTCTCATAATTATCCCAATATCTGTGTGTATCAATGGACAGGGGAACACTATGCAGTAAATATTTCTCTTTTTTTTAAATTTCATTTTATGCAGCAGTGAATGTTTGACATTGAATCGATCAGTTTCTAATATTATAAAAAGGAATAACCACTCTAGGCACTTCCCACAGAAATTTTACTTCTTTCAGGCTTATATACTGCCTGTGGTACACCAATACTCTATCAGTATTTTTGTAATGCAGAGTATTAACACAATCAACAAGAGTAAGAGAAAACTGTGGATCAAGAAAAACAAACTGCCTTCTGCATAAATGTCCTCTCTTTACTTTCCAGACAACAAGAAAAACAGAGTAAACAGGAGCAGCATTAGAATATACATATTGTGCTCTACATTTTTACTTAAAACCGGCACACTTCTGTGCTTTACTCATTTGCCTAGCAGTTGAAGCTAAGGCTTCTTCATGCCCTCACGGTGTTGAAAATACTTTATAAAGAAATAACAATTAAAAAAAAATTAAAAACGAAAACCGGGATTCCTGAAAATTAACTGAATAAAATTGCTGCTGGTTTCTTTACTAGAAGAAAGCACTTATTTCCTTCTTCCTGAAAAATTTATAGACTTGTATATGACACTAGAACTCTTGTTCTACAACTAGGGAAAATATTTGATATCCACCATTTGCAACACCTAAAACAAGATTTAGGTGGCTTTAATGTGAAATGAATGGACAGCAAAAGGAAAGCTATTTCATCTCAGATGACTGGGGAGTATAGGAAGATCCTATACTTTGTTGCTTTTTATTGCTTATACATGGATTGCAAAATACATAGGGTTGAAACGCACTGCAGTGGTTCATCTAGTCTAATCTCCCTGCTCAAACATGGTCAACTGAGAACACATTGCACAGGACTGCATCCAGACAGTTCCTGGATATCCCCAGTGAGGGAGAGTCCACAACCTCTTTGGGTGAACTGCTGCAGTGCACAGTTACCTCCACACTAAAGCAGCTCTTCTTAATCAGATGAACTGTGCATCAGTTTTTCTTCCTGTTGCCTCTCGTCCTTTTGGCATAACTGAGAAGAGCCTGATCCATCATTGCACTTTCCTTTCACTTGCTTATAGACATTGGTAAGATCCCCTCTCCATTGTCTCTTCTCCAGGTTAAACATGACCATTTCCCCAAGTCTTTCCTCACAAAAGAGATGCTCAAGCCCCCTTATCATCTTTGTAGACCTTTGATGGACTTGCTCCAGGAGCTCCATGTCTCTCTTTTACTGAGGAGTCCAGAAGTGGACACAGAACTCTTGATGTGGCCTCACTAGGGCTGAGTAGAGGAGAAGGATCACTTCCCTTAGCCTTCTGGCAATGCTCCTTCTAATGCCCCTCAGGACACCATTGACATTCTTGGCTAGAAAGGCACGTGTACTAAGCACCGATAAATAAAAGAATCAAAGCACTGTTCAACTCTTATGGTTCTCAGCACAACTTTCAAAACAAAAACCTCCAAAATAAATAGTATTGACTTCTCTTGTCTGCCTGTCTCCAACAGTCAACTTTCAGACTTCTCTTTTCAAGCCTTGCTTCCCTTCAAATTCAACGTTTTCATATGGGTGAATCTGTCATGGAAAGCAGCCAACTTCTTTATATACAGAAAATCAAAAGGAGTTTCCAGTTAACTCAGACATTCGTTCTTGATCCATACTCCCAAAATATTTAGCCTAACAAGTGCAAGTTTAGCCTGGAATGTTTCCTGATTTACTGTAGTAAAAGAAAAAAGGATCCAATATTTTGTCTGTGGTAAGGCCTTGAAATGTTATCATCTGTAGATGCCTTTTCTGCCCTTCTTCCTTATCACACCGTAAATTTCTAACACCTAGAAGCTAAAAATTTATTTACATTCATAGTTCTTTGAGAACAAAGTGCTAAGAATTGGTCATAGTATAGGAATGTAACAACACATGGTAGCATTGTAATGCATGGAACTAGTTACTCTACATGGCCACAGAGAAAAACTGACCAATTTAGCTGTAAAGACACAGACATATCAGAATAAATGCTGCTGTTCCATGCTGCAGAAATTATTTGTAGCAGTAAAGCCGGGATTTGTGAAAGAAAAAATTCAAACAAAATGAATGTAAGTAGACACTTCTGCTCTTGGAATTACCCTAATTTCACAGACATTCTGTATTAGGGTTGCAAAACTTGTAGGCTTAATTGTGAGTAAAATCTGACTTCTACCTCTGTGTGACATCTCTCAACAGGCACAAACAACAAGCTAGATCTGTGATAGAACCATTGCAGAACAATTAGAAGAACATATGAAAGTTATATAGGCATCTTCTGGCTATATAACCTAGGTAATCCAGAGTCACATACATACCACAGGGATGAGTAAAGCATAAGCAACCACAGCTCCAACTCACTCTACTCTGTTTTGTATTTCATTAAATCTAGCTAACTCCTGTTGACATCTATAGTATATATTTATTCCTACAGCAGTTATGTGAGTCAGAGGCACTCTTTCCCAAAAAGGCATCATCAATGGAGTGTTTTTCCAAAACAACAGTTTTCCACTCTTGCAGACTGTACAAGGTTAAGATTTGTGTAAGTTTGCAAAGTAGAGGCTTTGCAATAATAGAATTATCTTCCAGGCTAATGCCCTTAGTACTGAATTATGCTGTGCTTGGGAAGTAATACAGCAAACCATTGTATTTTTAGCAATTCAGATTTTAACCCCATCAAAACTTTGTAATAATGCCCTTTTTCTCTGCAGGCTCCCTGCTTTCTATGACGTTACCCCTTTATCTAAATCCACAGTCACAGTATGTTCATGAGTTCTCATCTGTTCCCAGTTTCAGATAAAATCCATAAATCTATTCCTGGGGCAAATATATTTCTGCAGTTGCAAAAGCCATATGTATTATGGTTGGAAAAAATTTTCAATCTTTATATTTCAGTGGTTTTAATTAAAAAATTAATTAAAACTGAAATTTATTTTCATTTTAACTTCATAACCAGTAAGACTTCTTCATTAGTCATTTGCATATGCATATCATTATGTATTGCTTTTAAAATAGGATGCAATACTAGTGTTGTCAGAAGTAGGCATTGAGCCACTATTATTGCTCTTACTATCAAGCAAAAAATAGGCAGCAAAGCTACATATGTGTTACAAAAAATTATTAATAATCAATAGGACTTGTAAAGAAAGAGACTACATTGTACAGTCAGTTAGTTGTAACACTCAGACACCCCCTCTATCTTTTGCAACTGCTGTGGTTCTTGGTAGAGACATATGAGGGCTGTTGCTTCTCTACAAAAGCCAAAATGAGAACTTCAGTTTAGAGCACTCTCTTTCAAAACACATGCATGCACATTTCATGACCAGTAGTCTTGTAAACACATTCCAAGAAATTATGAAGACAAAGAATATTATTTCCCCCTGAGTTTTCATGCTGGTTTTTGTTTTTCCTTGTTCCGCCTCCCAATCTCCCTTTAGTTTGCAAAATTTGTAATGGAATATAAAAAATAATTTTATGTTCATTTTCAACAATGTACATAAAATAATGTTCATTTTCAACTGTACATAAAAACTCCTCCTATCAGTTAATAAAGGCAAAACCTTATCTAAGGGAGTTAAGAATAGGTACATGGTGCTGTTAAAACATCAATCTATCAATCTTCCTGTTGTCATTGGCTAGACTGGGAAGAATTTTTAAAATATAATGTAAGGAACAAACATGGCATTAGAGGTAAGAATTTTAAATATTGAAAAGGTTTGCTGACTTCAGACTTCCTCTAAGAAAAAAA
Source organism: Vidua chalybeata (assembly GCF_026979565.1). Lineage (NCBI taxonomy): Eukaryota > Metazoa > Chordata > Aves > Passeriformes > Viduidae > Vidua > Vidua chalybeata. The sequence goes on along the minus strand of NC_071570.1, from coordinate 21,483,931 downwards.
AAAGTATGTCTTTAGGGTTAATTTTTGATATATATGCACATAGTGTTGCTAACTGTCTCCAACATTAATGTCAAGACTGTCTGTAATGATTAAAATAGCTAATAAAATGATAGAATTTTTTTTCTAGTAAAAATCAAACTTTGGAGAATAACACGAAAAAAGAAATCTTCCTGTCACCCTACAGTGTTTGGAATAGAGGATCAAGAGAAAAACATATTGTAATTACACATTCTACAAATTTTCCTCTAAATTTTTTAAAGGTGTTTAATCATCTTCCATTCCTATAAACAGGCACGTAGTACTTCTGTAAACCTTGTAATGCCATGTAATATCAAAACACAAGACAGTAATTTTCATTCATAAAGCCAGCCCTGCAAACTGAAGAGTGTGATATTTCATGAAATGTCTCCAAATCCAGTGTCTATTCATTTCCAGGTGACAAAACAAAATGTTCAGGTCCTTTGACTACTAGTATTTTCTCCCCTGAGTATTATCTAGACAGTAGACTTGGCAGTACATTAATATCCTCACCCCTGACGGAGTTGAAAAAATTGAATCCTGTTTTCAAAAACTTCTTATTGAAGAAATACAGTTCAGGTGACATATATCTGAAGAAGCCTTCAGATATGGAAGAAGCCTTCACCTTTTTTATGACTGCCTCTTGTGGGAGAAATTTTGCAGCAGCTTAGCCTCATCCAAAAACTGTTTATGCAAATTTTCAAGGTCACTGTTAATTGAGCAAATTTCTGTGTAAATGCTGATTGAACAAAGTTAAGGTACCCAGGGCAGCACTCAAATGTGAATCAAATGTATTCATGAAGTGGTTGGCTGGAGTAGTAATTGATAACCTGTTGCGTGTGGCACTCCTATTTCACTTATTTCTTCTTTTCTTCAGTTAATCTGTCATACCCTACATTCTCACATTACCATTTATGGTCAAAAGTCACAAACACAGTAGTTGAGTATTTTTTTTATAAGTTTATAATGAATAGCATTGGGACTATAGAGACTGTCATTTGAAAAGAACTGTATTTACCTCTGCCAGAGAGGATCCTCTGCTTTACAACAATGTAGTACTTTGAGCTCTATGAAGTGAATTGGTTAGGTTTAGAAAGAACTTACCGCGTAAAACAGTGAGTCTCGTGGACACACTTATTTCACCAACACTGTTGGAAGCCACGCATTCATAAATAGCTTCATCTCGGGGTGTGCGCAGTGGTTGTATTCTGAGAACTGATCCAGATCCATCATCAAACTCTATTACCTATAAAAGGAAACAAAAGCTGTCACAGATGTTGTTACAAATGCCTATCCCTCAGCTAATCTGTTCATGAATAGTGGCCTGCTGGTATTCAAGTCACCAAAGACAGATTCGTTTCTCAAATTTATGTACTAAATTCCAGTCATATGGGAAAATGTTTAAATGGCCATACCTGGAAAATATGTTGCTGTTCAGTGAGTACTCAGTGGTCACTTTAATATAGCTTCAAGAAATACAGGGGGGAAAAAAACCCAAACAAACAAACAAAAAAACAAACAAACAAAAAAACACAAGCCAGCAAACAAGGGCTCTAAGAAAAAAGTCTGTGACTTAATGCTCTCTTATTCTGAAGTTCACCACCAATACCTCTCAATTCTCTTAGCTAAAGTACTTTACCTTTAAATGACAGTTATATTCATTTTAATTGCTGCCAGCTATATTCCCTCTCTACTCAGTAAGTGCAGCTCACTCACTCATTTGGCTCCAAAGTTAGTAAGTGTCTGCAATTTCTGAACCAAACAGGATGACTCAGTTTAGCTTTGGATTTAACCCACAAAATAAGTAAATTTATCCAACAAAGAAATAATTTAGGAGGCTAAATAATATGGCAAAACTTCTAAGATTTAGTTTTAAAACTGCAATATTCACACAAGAAGTAATAACATTTATATGAGAAAATTCACCAAACAGATCTTATTTCCTCCTTGATCTAAAGTCAGAATCACATCAATGCTCTGTAGGTCCTGAAAAAACCTTCATAATAATTAAGTAATAGCAGTAATCTCCTTAATCTATTTTTTTAAAAAGAAATTTAAAAAATCCCTGGAACGTATCAGTACTACCATCAGATAAATGGTACTTATAATCAAAGAACAGTCCCAATTTTTTGTATTGCTTTTCTCTACAAAATAATTAGTATCTGTCCATAATCTATATATACATGCACAAAGTGATTTACAGAGATGTCTATCTGCACATCTATTTGTGTCCTTCTGTCTCATTTTCGCATAAGCAACCTACGAGATCAGTGTACATGTTGACAAAAGAGAGCTATAAAGTCTCGGGTTAGAAATGATGGTAAATATGCCCTGCATCTCACTATTTTCATTTTAGGAATTCTTCAGCTTCTATTTAGCGTTGAGAGAGGTCAAAGTAAGATAAAAACCCTGGGTTTTTTTGATACTGAATTTGCTTGATAGCCCACAGGATGTATATTACTTGTTCTTCCAGTAAAGCCATCTTAAACCAATCCAGATAAAACAAAATATCCACCTGATGTTAGCACAATTAAAAGAATAACTAGAATTCTCAATAAATAAGAAAGAAATTTCAAAGTCTTTAAGCAGTCAGACTAACAATTTATAGACAACAAATGTGAGCACAGGATCTGAATACTCACAGATATAAAAAAGAGTAATTGCTATTATTCAAAACTGTATGTTGAATAAATGTATCTGGACAGACACTGAAAACAATTGCAGCAGATTGGATTGGGTAAATACTGCAGAGATTAAGTTCCAAGTCTGGTGTCTCAAAAATATGTGTCATAAAAGGGATTTGTTTTTCATGTGATGTTCTCCCCTGTCCTGCATACCACAGCTAGTTAATTCCTAACTACCCATCTACTGAATATTTTTTTTATGACAGATTTTTTAATAAAAGCATTTTTGCACAGAGGGTAGAATGATGTAATTTTAAACTTTTATTTTTCAGTTTTCTGGGGTTTTTTTAAGTTCCTCTGAGAAAGACTTCTCAGCAAATTAAAGCAGATTTTCATAATTCCTATTATTTGAATTAATTTGAAGGAAGAGAAAAAAGGATCCTCATTCATAGTCTATATCTGCAATATAAATAAAAGCTGAAAGATTAATAGAGAAGACTCTTGAAGTCTTACTGTATATTTTAATTTCAGAAGCAATGCCTAGCTTTCACTGCTATTGTCAGTAAGTAGGGAGAATTAGGTGGTGAGCAAGAAATTTCAATGACAATAGTCTTCAAATATATAAGCAGTCAAGAGAGAGGAAATAAACTATTTGTTCCCCGATTGCTCTATACATCCAAGTTCCAGCAGGAGTTCTGGTTTCATGTGGGGGACAAATAATCATGACAAGTTTCATGAAACCCTGTATGAGACTGTCCAATTTTACTGAATCATAACAGAATAACCCCAGCATCCCTGGGAAAGCATGTGGATTAGATGGACCACTAGAATACTTTCCAGCTGTATTTACTATATGAAAACAGGTGTTCAGGTAAAATGTTTTGATGTCTGTCATCATTAAGTAACTCAGAGAAATATACAAAATATTAATGTGAAAGAAACCAAACTAAATATTCTCTTACTGATTCAGCTGAAAATCTCAAGACATTTATTGTTTCCCAAATGTTTCATATGTATTTTTTGAATCTCATTTATATTGTTTTTCTTTTCTTATTTACAGATTCTATGGCATGAATTAATGGCCTTACTTTGAACAGGAAGAAAAGCTGTTTAAAATAATGATTTTGTATGCACACTTTGTAACTGCTCTGCTTGGCAGACATGATAAAAATTATAAAACACTTTGCAAGTGTCATCTATTTGCTAGAAATATACTCTATCTTACTTGGCTATACTCTTTGTTCAACAGTTCACTAAAGGCATTTTTAAAACATTTCAAGGTATTTTTTATAGTTACATGCAAATTTTTTTACACATTTATGGAAATAAAACTACTTTATGTTTGCTTATTCTCCCTAAAAACTGATACACAGGTCCCTAGAAAGCAATATATTAAGGAAATAAACCATGACATATTGCAGAATAACACACAGTAAACGTATACATGCACCATCTTTCTCTGTTTAGAATTCACTTTGAGTGAAAGTTCTGTGAACAGAAGAGGATAAATTGTGTAAAATTTATGATAAAACTGCTATGCTAATCCCTCTAGCCAATTACAGCTCTACATACGCTCTGCAAAGTGCAAACAGTTTTTGGCACTAGGAGGTAACATTTAAAGTAATTATTTTGTTTTTCACGTTGTAGTAAATACACAAGCCAGAAATTATAATGGTTAATGAACGAATTCCAACATCTTTAGATATTTATTGAACCAAAAATCAAGAAAATAAATTTGGTTTATAGAAGAAATGCAGTTCTTCTAAAAGAAACTAACCTGAAAGCCAGGATAAGCAATCTTCACAAATGCTTATAAAAATTAATATAGAGGACTTTAATATTCAGTCAGTTGTTAATAACTTTATGTTATATAATTTTCTCATATAATGCATGTCACAGCCATTTTATATACATATAATTATTATTTATTAATCTTTGAACAGTTGTTTTTAAGCAACAGAGGTCTGATATCTAACACTGAAAACATTTAAGAGACAACTGTACACTCTTAGTGCCAGTTTTGATATCTCTTCTAAAAACTTTCCCCCATTTTCTGCGTTTTTTCTTCATGTTAAAGGTCAATCCATATTTGACATTAATTATTCTTGCCACTAAAAAAGGGAATAACACTTGTTTTCTTATTTTCCACAGATAGTAAGAATCCTTTGAGCAGATTATTTTTATTGTTTCCTTTAACTGAAGGTTGTGGAGAGAAACATCTTCCTCCAAGCCTTTTTCTAATATATTGTTAAGAAAAAATCAAAAGCAAGCAAGTTTTACTCTTCCTCTTCAGCAGTAGGAACTACAGTGTCCCTTTCATCTCCGTCCTCAAAAAGGGTAAGGAATTGTAGCAGCAGAAGCATCCAAAGACTAGGCCTGCTCAATGCACCTTGTCACAAAAGGAGGTGGTTTGCTCTTCGGAGACAGCAGTCACAGCTCAACTCATGTCCCCACCAGCTCCTTCATGAGCCTTCAGCAAACTGAACAGCGGCACCACAGAGCTCCTCAGTTCCACCATGCCAGCTTAGAAAACAGTTAACAGTTTTCTCTATAATGGTTCTATTCACAACCAGTTTTCAAAATTAAAAACTTCACTAGAGTATTCCCACCAAATTATCCCTGATAGTCAATTCTATTTTGCTAAATCACCGCTAATAAAGCACACATAGTGGGATTAAAAACAAGGTTGGAATAAAATGTTTTTCAGAGGAACAGAACAATGGACCTAATACCTCAAATCTCTGATTGCTGACTTTCTTTCCTTTTTTGTTCCAGACAATTTTAGGTCTTGGATCTCCTGTGGCTTGACAGATGAATGAGGCAACTCCTCCTGAAACCCCTGTCTGATCAACGGGAGTTCTTGTAAACTTTGGTGGTGCTGAAACAAAAAAAAAAAAAAAAAAAATTACCAAATTAATCCAAGCAGTAAACATAAATTTTAAAAAAGTCACATCAAGATTTCAAGATTTAACAAAAAAGGAAGTGCTTTGTTTCTCTAGTGATACCATTCACCTGTATGGAAAAGCATTATTTTAAAAACACTAAAAGGTCAAGACAATACTTACAGATTTTAGTAGTGAAATTTGTATTAAAACCAAAATATGATGGCATTGGAATAGCAAGATCACATGTTGCATTTTATCACCATTATAAATAAAAAAATCCAATTTGACTTCTGTTGCAAAATGAGCTCATCAATCAACTGGAATAATATAAAGATTAGCTACTTTATGTATCATCACAGGGTGTCATGAAAACAGGATGCTCACCTTTGAGACATTAAAATCAGTGACATTTAGGAGAAAGCATTTGCGATTTTGCATGGTGAAGGTAAATTATTAAGAGTCCAGGCAAAAAGGAGAGTATCAGAAGAGAGACTTATGCTTGGGTACAGTTTTGTGTATAGCTCCTGCTCACTTCCAAATTCTACTATGTCAGAAAGGAGAACTAAAAAAGATCCAACTATTGCAACCACAAGAGAAAGAGAGAAATGGAGAAACAGTTTTGAAAGTATGAAATGGCATTTTAATTCAAAATTATTTTTCCCTTCATTTCTGTAACAACAAATTGAAATTATTTCACTTGTGGTGAGACAAATTTTAAAATTTAGACCAACACAATGCATGACTTCTAAGTATAAAATACCAAAATCTGTAAGATTTCACCTAAACAATTCAAAAATATTGAAAAATTCTGGTAAATCTTTACATAATTATCTTTCTCAGCAAAACAGTTTCTAAAGATACAATACACCTTCAGATAATGGTTTAAATGATATGATGTGAGAACTTAGGGACAATAAGCGGCAAAAACCCCAGGTCTTTGCTACGAAGGCATCCTCCATATTAGTTGCTCTATACCATATGTTGCAATTCATTTTTGTTCTCATCTTCATATATCAGCAGTCAGCTCCTTTACGTTTCCTACCTCTTCCCTTTTCTTCAGTTTCCTCTCTTAGTTCTGACAGGTACATACCTGTACTCTACTAGTTTTCATTCCTGCATTGCTGTTCTTTAGTTCTGATGTCTAACCCCTTACTCTGCAAAACTGTTCTTTCCACAGGCACCATTTCCTATCAGCATGTTTATCTGAATGTAAGAAACTCAGCAGACTACTGTCATGCATGTATGCAACACTGGAAGAAATCCTGAAATAGTTTAAAATGTCAAGATGCCATTTTACAAATGAAATTAGGGGAAATTTTTACCCTACTCCTAATGTAAGAAAAGGGCATTAAAAATATATATAATGCTCCTGAAAATCTGCATGTTCTTTCTTTAATAGAAATGTCAAGAAAATGTGTTATTTTTTAACATTTCAGAGCTCAAGGGTCCTCCAAGTGCCCACTCTGCTAATTTTCCTGGCAAAAATGTACCTAAACCAAAATGCAAGAGCACATCTCAGCAAAACAGTGTACTACTATTGCCATAGGGAAATTATGAAAGAACTTCTCTGTTGTCAAAAATTGCCAAAATCTTAGCAAATAAAACACACTTTAAGTGAAAAAAAATAGAGATCCTTTCCCAAGTCACATGCTTTATGTCTGGACCAAAAAAAGACAAAAATATATTCTGATGAAGAGCATCTGGGTTTCAACAAAACTGCTCTCTTTGAGCCCTTTTTGTTTTAACTCAGCACTGTGATATATAGAGACTTGACTGAATCTGATATACTGACATTCTGCGGCCCAAGTTGTAATCATGGGCCACCAAGTGAAAAATGACACGCTGCCATTCTTTAATTTTTTTTTTACATTCTTTGAATTCACTGTTAGAACTCAAACCACTAAAAGAGAAACACATGGGGAAGTCCAAGAGCACACAGTAACTCTGTATATTAGCTCATAGGCAGCAAATAGCACACGTAGCAATAAATTAAATTAAAAATCTTTCACCAAACTTAACTTCTCTAAGGGGTACAGCCAGTTTTCCAGCAATTTCTTACGTAGAACTGTCCAAAATCTGGTGAAGGACTATAGGACTAGCTGCTACGACTTCTTACAAAAACTGCGTACTAGCTTCTGCAGAGCATTATTACCTACATCGTGGAGTTGCAGAAATATGGCTGAATACTTAAAATAGATCCAGCTACATGAACAACAGTATTTTTGCCATCCTGTGTGAATTTTTGCTAGACCAACAATTAGTAAAGCTGTTGTTTATTAACCATGTAGCATTAGAGGAATAGCATTAGACACAGAAAACAAGGGCAATTGTACATAATGATGCAATTTTCAATCTGTGGATATTTTTCAAGGAAAACAAGGTTTTAAGGCTGTATATAAAATCCTCTTTCTTGTATGATGTGACTAATATTATCTACATCAATAAAAAAGCTTCACAGGCCAAGGAATTGGGGTGATCTTTGTTTTCCACTTAGACCATAACCTAGCAGAAAAAAAGTAAGGTATGTATCTATCTGGTCAAAGCTTCCTTTTATGTAAGTAAGTAATTCCTATAAAAAGCACTGCCACAATTCTCCTCCAATATGTGATATTGGAAGAAAGTCAGTTATTTTTTAAGTATCATATGATATCAGCAAAGATAAATTATTCTTAGAACATAAATAAATTTATAAAATTATCTGCCATGGAGACAGGTAAATACTATGCAATCCCTCATTTTATTACTCTATCAAAATGTTCATCTTGTTGCATATAAAGCAACTACCATCAGTGTAAGGGTATGTGAAATCATAAGCCAGCAGAAGCAAAAATGAAAAGTAGTATTTGTTGCCTTTATCTTTATAAAGGTTGTTAATTAAGGTTTGACACAAATTATCTCCACAATTAATGTTGTCAGTTTCTTGACATTGATTGTGACCTAAGCTGCTAGGCACTCTGACAGCAAACACAATTAAACTGTGCACACAGTTGTGCTTATTAACATGAGGGCAATTTTGACTGAGAACTGACAACTATTTTCGATCTCCCTTAACAACAGCAGTGCATAGTTCAAGAAAAACTCTCCACAACACAGTTCATTATGCACAGCAACTATCTATATGGAAACCTTCCACTGCAATTAAATCTGCAAAAAAGTAAGATATAATATGTTACCAGCTATGATACCAGAGTCTTTCAGCACTTTTGGAACTCTCTTTGGTAACATCAATAAATGCAGTTAAAATTACAGGAGTGTAATTAAAATAAAATAAGTGAAATTCACTTAAAATCAGCATCTCTTATTTCTGCACTTAAATTCTCTTAAGGGCATCATAAAATTTGCTGCAGTATTACCTTTTAAATGCAAGAACAAGCCAAGTTTTGCTTGTTTACATACCAGTACCTATTCAGATATTGATACTAATAGTGAATTTTGATACCTCGTCAAGCTAAAAAGAAAAAAAAAAAATCAGAGTGGGAGATACCCGTAACTTGGACTTCTGAAGAGTACCACAAGCTTTATTATTCAAGAGCTGAGGGCTCCCACCATCTCTTACTTGGTACACACTTCTTGCTGGGCCTCTTGAGAAGCCAAAGTGACAACTATTAAACTACTGCAAATTACACTCTTAATATACGATGGAAAATTGAATTTATTGCTAGCTCACCCTTAATACACTGAGCTTGCATTTATTTGTTTTACAGAGTTTAACCCCATAGAAATTAGGCAGCTGCTTCAATGAACAGTCAAACTGACCCCTCAGGGGGCACAAGAAATTCTGAAATGAGAGATGGTTTACCACTATCCAGATAGAAGTGGAGTGTTTTTGTACATTATGGCTCCATAACATATATTTTTTGAAGTGACACTAAAATAACTCATTTTGATTGGAACATTTGAATATCCTGGCACAAGCATTTCTTTCTTTCCTTCTGCGCCTCTAAATTGACTTTCTAAAGTTTAAGTAGAATTCGGAAATAGTGAATGGAATTAATTAATTCACATTTCATCATGTTACAGAATTATCTGTTTTAAAGTTGTTGTTCTGTTCTCTGTGCTGTACTTTAAGGATATGTAATACTTTTCGTCTGCTCTCAAATAAAATGTCTGACAAAATACTTTTGAAATTACTACTTCAGCCCCCTTTTTTCCACAGCTACTATTCTTCTGTAGAGACATTTTTATGGACATACTCCTCTATGAAAAGGTGAATACAATGATAATACTTCACCTTCTTTAAAGTGAGAGCTAATAGGATGTCTTTAATCCAACTACAGCTAGCTGAGCATGTGAACTTACTATGGACAAGATACATAGAGGATACAGACCCTAATATTTGTTTCTAGATTCTCTGTTTGCGGTGTATGAAAGTTCCTAGTATAAAATAATTCAATTTAGGACTAAACTTCATCATATGCCTGAAATATGAAAAAGTTTACTAGGTCAGAAGAAAAAGTTTACTAGGTCAGAATAAAAATTGCCAAAAATCATATATTGTGTCCATTGTAAGCATATATAGCAAGTGTGAATAAAGACATCAGAAAAAATTAAAAATGCAAAGCTCATTTCCTTATAAATTCACACATATTTGAGGGCACTCCTTAATAATTACAGTAACTTTTTAAGTTATAAAGAGTCATTTTGTACCAATAAACGTTGGAAGATGACAATCGCAACTGTTCCGATAAAATGTTTTCAGCTCAGATTCAGAAATGTAGGTTGACAGCAGAGCAAACAATGTGGTCTGTCACACATACAATCACAAAAATAATTTTCACTTAGCATAGTTTCAGGGGGTATGCAAACGGACTCACTCCGAGTAAAAAATTTCATAGTGATTCTTCCCATGTCAAATTGCACACTCAGAAATTTCTGACGCAGTAAAAATCCAAATAAACAGAATTAAAAAACACAACCTCCCCCCCCCAAAACCCAGCCAAGAAAAAAAATTCCCACAAACCGAACCAAACCAAACCAACACCTTTATTTACCCCATTTCCCATTTTGCAACATTCACTGTATTCCACAGACTTATGAGATAATGCTATATATTCTAAATAAAAAGGTCATAGACTGGTTCATATTTAGTGATGGTGAAGGTGGTGAAGACTCCTGTCCAGGTAAAAATGAACAAAGAGGCAATGTTGCACATAATCACAGACTGATACTGTATTGATGCATTACAAATCACATGATTTGTTATTATTTTCACAACTCCACCAGTAGTTCATATATTAAAAAAGTATTACATATATATATAGTACTTAATAGAAAATTACTTTATAGAAATTTCAAAACACCCTTTTATACAGAATTAGCAGCTAATTTACTCATTAGTAATAATTTGTGACATTAGTTAGACTAAATTTTACAAGTAATTGTTTCACCTTAATTCTAACCTGTACTTTCAGAGGATTTGCACATTGGCTATGTGAGAAAAGCTAATTAGTTTTTATTTCTATAAGGACAAGACATAATTTGTATTAATGAAATCTGCATAAAGAAGCTCCTAAGTTAACAAATAGTATGTTCCTAAAAGCTCTTGTCTGTCAGTCACAAGCTGTGAAATTTTTCTGTTTCTCACTGTGAACATCTTAAAACTGCTCCTGCCTTAACATCCTTCAGCAAGAACAGCAACAACAATCTTCAGATGTCACCATACTCTGAGCAGCGGAATGGTTTTATTCCTGTGAATGAAAATTATTGGTTTTGTATCTTTCAACTTTTAAATGCATTTCAGCCATGCTAATGAAGTCCAGCTGAAAATCTTGATCCATTTGGTTCCAAGAAACTACTTCTATGTACAAACAAGCATTTCCTAAAAGTCTGGGTAAAGGAAATCAAGCAATTTTACTTTACAGGCATCACAGCATCCTCTTAAAAATTCAGCCCCTACAACAGTCATAAAATCTTGATAATATAATTGAAACAGTCATCACCCCACCTTCTTTCTGTAACGTGTATTCTTCTAAAAGCAAAAGGACTCAGAACAAAGGACTGGTCTTTGAGAGAGGTTTCTGGTTGTTTCTCTGGGGCTATTTTTCCAATTTAGCAGTAATCTTCAGTTCCCAACCTTCAATCTGCCAGAACATACCCACCCTACAGATTAAGTAAGCAGCTCAAAAAAATAAAAATATTACTTGCTGATGTCTCAAAGAAAATACAAAAAGTCAACCCTATCTTTTATATTTTCAAATTTCCTGCAATGTGCAATGCCAGTGTAGTAGGCTGACCATTAGGTTCATTCCTCCCTGAAATACAAAGTCAAATTATAGACTTACAAGTAAGGTCTCACAAGTAGAATAGGAAGGTTACATTTTCCAAAAGGTCTAGTGTTAAAATAGCACACATTTAATGTGTACCTCTAAGCTCTGCAAACCTTGTTACCAGCTCATTTCATTGTGGATTATGTATGCTTTTTTAGAGACAGACTTTATCTGAGCCCTAGGGACATGGGAGGTATATGAACTAACACAGACAGCAGCAGACATTTATTTGCCAACTAATATCATTCACACACACATGTTCCTTTTTAGCTTATAATAACTAAGAGAATGAAAAAGGCTTTCACAGACATGAAGAACTAATGAGAAAAAACTGTGAAAAAAAGCCTTTTACTAGCAGTATAGACCAATACATTTATATTCGAAGCAAAAATAAGCAGAAGAAGTATATATTGCTGTTCTGTTTCTGTTTAAACTGTTACAAGCAACTGACTAACAATTTAAGCCAGTTTCATGACAAATTTTTGGCACATTTTGTCCAAAACTTGGGCCAACCATTAACTACTGCCCCATCAGAGCAACACTGTGCTAAGCCTAACAGGAAGCCGGAGCTTACAAGCTATCACAGTCAGTCTCATAGATGATCAGACTAAAGGAGAAACCTTCCAAAGCCAGGCCTACTTCCATACCCATGCCCTCTTGCCTTCATTCCTCAAGTTGGGTGCACAGCCCTAGCTATCAGTGCTACATATGCATTAGCTTAAATACAAAATTTAGCCTTCATTTTAATACCGCTACAGAAAATTAAAGTGGTATACACTTCTAAATCTTCCCTTACTTGGAAGAGACATGGTCTCTTCAGTTGTTTCTACACAAAAACCTTGGTTTACACAAGAGTTCAAGAAAAGAGAATCAGGATGTTTGGTTCTAGTATTTGACTAACCTGAGCACTGAAAGATGCAGGCATATGACTAAGTAATACTCACTATCCAATAAATGCATACGAAGGCAACAATTCTCCCTTTTTTTACCCCATGCCTAGAGGAATTCCAGCACTATTAACCCACTGGTCATGATATTAACTCAACTGCAGATATGCCTTTAAGTCATAAACCAGCACATGCTCAAATGCACATTACAAAACAAAATAGGTATAAGCTTGTGTATATAAATAGGATTTATCACAAAAGTATATGTAAAAGCTAGGTGGAACTTAATTTACCTGAGTTAGAAAGAGGACCTTGCTAGTAAATCCAGTACTAAGCCTTCTTTCAGCCGCAAATAAAAAGCATGAAGCCTCTTGAATCTAAAAGGTTAGTGACATGCACCACTTTATCCCCCAGGAATATTACATAACCTTGTTGTATTCACTAATTTAACAAAAGGAAATTCTTCATCAAAGCTCTGTACTGCTCCTTTTTCAAATTTTAATGTCTGCAGACTGCATATGAATTATTTGGTAACTGAGAGCTGACACTCTTATTCAATGTGCAAAGTAAATTCAGTGAATTTTAAAATGCCACACAAGCTGATCTCTTTCCAGAAGAGTTTTGCTCCAAGAGAAAGGTAGGAATAAACAAGACACTACAAGTTTCAATTAGGGACTTGGAATATCTGGGTTATGACTAGAGAGATGACCTTTAGAAGTGTTTCAGTCTTACTAAAACCCTCAAAATACAGGTACCAAAATGTGGAAGTATAAAATTGGGGCACTGTAACAGCAAAGTGAAACTTCCACTTATACTTTATTTATCTAAAAACAACAAAATGCATACCTTGTCATTTACGCTGATTACTGACTGTGAAAGCAAAATCAACTATCTAGTAATAATACTGACTCTACATACTAATATGATTCAGTGTTAATGCCTGACAAGGCATCCGCATAAGCAAATTCTCATAATTCCTATTCAAGCAGAAGTATGCTTGTGTCTAATCAAATCTCACAGCCCATATAAATATATGCAATATGGGGAATTAAGGGGTTCAAGATGACTTTCTACTTGCAGAACAGCATTAAGAGATGACATGGCTTGACATAAGCATAATTTATTGAGCTAAACTGGTTAAAAAAAAACAGTATCATTAAGGCTGCTATCAAGTAATAATAATTAAAAAACCTCATTAGGAGAGACTCATAAATCTCTTTCCTTCTTACTAAGTTAGGCCTGCTTCATCCCAAAACTTGATCAACACCTCCTTCTATTAATTATATACCAACATTTACCATTTACCTACAAAGATCAGTTATATGCAACCTAAATTAGATGTCCAGCCAAATAGACAGAATATATACTCCTCTTACCAACAATCTCTGTGAGCTATGCAATGCAGCCCACCTTCAGCTGTACTGTAAGACAGGTTAGCATGGCCCATAGGATGATGCATTCCTGATACATAAGCAGACATTCATAAACTAGGCCAGAAAACTGTTTACAGATATTAAAAAAGGTTCAGTGACTAAAGGCCTCAGTGGATTGTCCCAGTTCCTTGCCTACAAGTCACTTATGATACATCACTATGGTTAGTATAGCACAGGCAGCCTGCTCTGGGATATGACAATGCAGACATAAAAGCACTGATTAGAATGTATTTACACTGGCAGTATTTCTGATACTGTATATTTTCAGAGTCCTATTGTGTATAGGTCCTGTTGTACATAGCAACCACATTTTGTTGTCATTAAGGACAGTGCACTGCAAAAATGCAAGAAATACTAGTCATAAGGTGCTCAAGGTTCATCTGCTCCATGAACCTCTACTAAATTTGTTCTGGATTGTCTCTAGTAAAGTTATGCCAGCGTAGATCTGAAGCATATTGAAGCATGTCAGAATATAAGGACTAAAACCTCATACAAAGATATGCACAACAGAGGTGTTGCCAGATCACACATTTGATTAAAAAGCAGAAACATAACCAACCAAAAGAAACATATCACCACATAAAGATAAACTGGTAATCACTAGAAGTTCATTTCTATTTTAATTCTGGTATGTAATAGCACTTCATACAATTATATCTATTTTGCCACCTACTACCTAAAATCACTGAAAATACAATTATTTGATATCCTGTGTATCAGTATAGCATTGCACTTGCTTTACAAGAATCTTGCATGGTTACTCAAGCTACTTCAGTGATTTTTAATATAATTTTCACAGGTTGGAGATATATCTAAGATAAACCTATAGTGTTGTGTCTAGATTATATCTACCTCATCTATCTCTCAATAATTGCATTTTCCATTCTTTTGTCTTTAATATAATTTAATCTTATTTTAAAAAGAGATACCAAGAAATCATAACACTACCTGTAACTGATGCTCAGTCAAGAGATGCTATTAAAAGAAAGGCGTAAGACTTTGTAGGACACAATAAAACCCTCTTTCCTAAAATAAATAAAGAAAAAAAATTACATTTGATCTGTCATAGAGATTTTCACTCTGAAATCTGTCATAATTAGAAAGCATGATTCATGCCTATCTTTAAAAGAAAAGTAGAAAATACTAAAATATAACTACCAACAAGGATTTCATTCTTTATTTTCTTGCAAAGGCAGATAGGTCTTTAAAACTACTATAAAAATAATTTTTAAAAAATTGTATCAGTCCTAGTCATGCTTTCCTTTTAAGTTCCTATCTAAGCAGTATGAAGAAAACAAATTCACTGAAGTTTAGTCTCAAGAGATAGAACTGGAAGCCAGAAGCACTGAAAGTGGCAGCTGGCTCCTGGACAGAAGAGAGGGCTGACAGCCAAAACTTTGTAATTCTAATCCCATCTCTGTTAATTGCTTGCTGTTTAGCTTCAGGCAAATTACTTAACCTCCGTGTCTCAATTTACTTATTTCCAGGATTATGCTACTTAGATTATTTCAGAAAACATAGGGAGGAGTATTACAGTTGTTACTACCACTGTATTTACAAAATTTCTGCAGGGATTTGTGCTCATACATTGAATGAATTGTTCCAGTTTAAGTCCTATTTACTTACTACACGGGTGACACTACTGTCAGGGCAAAGAAGACAAAAATGAACAAACCAACCACACTCAAATCTGAATTTGGTAGAAATCGGTGGCTATTTGAAAAACTTATTAGTCTTGGAAAACTGCAGTCCTCTGCACATCAGTATTGCAAATTGTTGGTTTAATTAACACTCTTTTCTCTAAGGAAATGAGCTCCCATTGCACAAGTGTACTGAGTAAGAACTGCTCGTTTTGACACTAAGAAGTATGTACTCAAGGGAGTACACTAAGAGGTATGTACTTCTATAAATGATAATAAATTATTTCTGCAAAATGTATCATTCTGCATCATAATCAAAATTTGATGGTATATGATTAATACTGTGTGTGTCCATTTAAATAATAGAATTGAATGCTTTAATTAAGAAACCATGTTAATTACAACAATCAGTTAAAATATGCATTTAGATAACAGTAAATATGTATACATATGTTTAGATCTAATATGCATATTCAGAAATTAGAGATTTAAGGAAATTTTATTTTCCACATCCAGCTTCAGCAACCTCTTGGAAGTACACCTGAAAATGGCTGACTGTTTGTTCATGAAGAGAATTGAGAACCTTGGTTTGCTGTCAACAGATTCAAATTTCTGTATGCCTTAATCTCAATGGCCTATTCAAAATGTAGAAAATATCAAGTGATCAATCATTGCACTCCATCATCAGAGCTACTATCTGCTTATAGGAAGAATACAAAGGTAGAATAAAATCTGCATTGTTGCAAAATTTAATTTTTCTCTGATTTTTTTTCCTTCTGAATATAAAAAGACAACCAGGAATTAACTTCTAACAACAAAACTGAAAGTAGTGACAAAAATTAATATGAAATTAGATTACTAAAGTTGGGGATGCAATGAATATGGAAGGTCACCAAACAGAACACAAAACAACTGGTCTCAAATATCCACATATAAAATGAATTGGGCTGTGGAAAGACAGGAATAAGAGACAAGGTAAAAAGCTCAGTTCATGGAAAAAAAAAAAAAAAGATGAAAAGAAAAGCAGAAATTAATAGTCAAACAGGGCAGAAGGATAACCTAAACTAAGATGAATCTCAGGTCTACTGAAGTAAAAATTTAAGTAAAAATAAGATCTTTACATATTACTATAATGTCAGTCAGTCACATATCATTAGTAAAAAATTAAGAATGTTTGAAAACTTCTATTTCAGTGTATATAAAAGTTGCTTGCTCCCAAGGGCTGTCTAGAAAGTTGTAATTTAATCTTTATGTTCTTTAACATGCAATGCCTCTCATAAAATAAAAGTAAAACCTCTTGAATGAATTACTGTATTGTTCATAAATCACAAGAATCAATTAGTACATCTATTGTTCCTTCACTGAATGCCTTTAGAAAAGCAGCTTCTGGTTGTTCAATAATTTGGCATCTTACTGAGTCATAAGCTGGCACACACAACTGGAAAAAATTCTAATTAGAGTCAGCAAGAAATATTGAGAAGTTAGACTTTGATGCTTGCTCTTATAAAACAAATCCTCTTTTAAAAGTAGACAGCTTTCAAAAAACTCCAGAAAAAAAAAATCATGGAAGCTTTTGGTTTCATTACTCTTAACTTCTCACTGCAATAGTAACAACATAATGTAACACGATATATGGTATGAAAACAAAAGGAAGGTGGGGAAAAGAATTAATATAAAATTATTGAAAGAGATGGAAATCAGCCCACTGAAGTACCATATATGTTTTTTTATATGTTTGGCCTTAACCCCAGTAACACTTTTAATGATTACGAATAATAGATTTGAATGTTTGTGTGCTTTATTCCTCTTCAATAGACAGCAGTATAGTAAGTTGATACCAACATGCTTAACTTTTGTATCAGCCTGTAGCATACACACTGTATATAAATATAGACACTGTATATAAAAGTATTTTGTTGTAATTATTTAATTAGTTGGGCATGGGTATATAGGAACATATCTGTTGAGCAGAGTTAAAAGAAGTAGACTTTTCACTCTTCCCAATGGAGGAGCCTCCATTGGTCAAGGAATTCCAATCTGTGACGTTCTACCTGGTATCACAAGCTACAAACATAAAGATCTAAGCCTATGTTTTCTGTTTATTTTTAAGGTTCTTACTTACTGGATGTAGTAGCTTCTCTGAAGTTGTTCCCTGTTACTAGGACAACAGTAGTAGGATGTTTCCAACTGTTCCTTCCTAGAGACAAAAAAGCTATATGCCCAGATATGGAGATACCAAGAATGAGGAAATTAATATAGTGAATACAAGACTAGGTTATTAGGGAATTATTTTATGTTATAAATATAAATTCAGAAGAAAGAAATACAGAAAAAAATCTTGAGGTTAATTTAAAGAAGACATACATCACCTTCTGTAGTTAAGAACTGCTGTTTTTTCAAGGAAATAATCATGCTTTCAGACCAAGGTTACAGATCACCAGTCATGTAAAAAAAATCGGAATTTCTAAGGCTGACTGTATGACTTAATGTAGGAAAACAAAAAAAAAAAAAAAAAAAAAGAGTAAATGAAAAAATGAAAGACTTCTTTCATTTGCGAGCATAAGGCTAATGTGTGTATTTATAGCACCAGAAAAGAAAACCCAACACTTTAAATGGTGTCAAAAGCATCCCTCACCTTTGAGTTTACCCATACTGCAGTAAATCTTGTAATTACAGTCATATACACATGTTCTAGTCAGTTTTAATTAAGGTAAGGGAATACAATTAACTGTTAGCCACAGATACCTCAACCAGGCAAAAAAGTAACTACATGGACCTTGCAGACAATCAGGCTACGCTGTCTGCCTAATGTTTAAGGTAGCCAGAGCATATCTATACAGTGACAACTATGTTCAACTTCAGAACTGACACAACTATCCAACAACAAACTTTGAAATTCCTTATAATTTCTCACCAAAAAACCTATACGAATCCATACTCCATTGCACACACTTAGCTCCCTTGCTTTCTGAAATCCATTACAAAGATGTTAGTTTTGTCACTATCAGAATGAGGTTTTGTATGGGTGTGTAAATCTTTCCATACTGGTGACCTCCAAGTTCAAATCTCCTGTAAAACTTGAATGTCAAATTTCTTTTTCAACCCACCAGCACATCTTCTTTTTTCAAGTGGAACTGAGTTCTTTATCCGATACGTATCTTGAACCTCCCCTGCTCTCTCAGATCTGAGAATTTAAGTCCTTTCTGATCGAAGTAAGGGCTTATTTCTTAAGCCTTCTGATCGTTTCCCAGTGAATGCTTCCACCATGCCCTCAGTTTCTTTCTTATCTTGTTTACAGGTGATTCCTCTGCACCATAGCAAAGAAGTATGAAATTAGTTCAACGGTTAAAGCATTACACTGTTAAAAGACAGGATCCCTATGATGAAGTAATTTTAATTGCCAAACACTGCAAATAGAAAAAAATATTGGATCTTGCACTGTAGAGCCAGAGCCAACCGTCTGTGTGATTTTTATTTGAAAATACTCATGTTCCTTCCCACATTCAGATTCACTGTGACCTTTCAGGACTGAATAAATTAACCTCTTTTCTGAAAGAAATAAAAGGACAATGAAAGTCAAGCAGGTGTGCATAGTTTTGTGCGAACAAGCAATGAAGAACAGATTAAAAAGTCATACAGTTACCTCAGTGTCCAGAGATTTACTTCTAGGAGCAGCTATCTTACTCCCAAGATCAGATGAATGTCTAAAAAGGCCACCATAGAACTGAGTGCTTAAGTGAATGATGCAAAAACACCTAGAGTATTGAAATAAATTCCACCCTGGATGTTTCACACAGATTATTAAACCCATTACGGATGCTCCTTTCTATTTTTAAGTGCTTTTCTAAGAATGAAGGTATTAGGTTCTTCAAATGCTGTGAAAAATATATTAAATTTTGCTTTAGATCACAACAGTTAAATAGTGGTGCCAAAGAAAACCTGCTGCCTGGTATTCCTAAATAGAGTCAGCCTTTTGACCATACAGCTAGACTTTGTATGGTCATGAAAGTCTCCAGTACTAGTACTGCTTTTCAAGACAAAGCGTCTACAAAAGTTTCTGAAGATTTTTACAGTTATGTTCACAAAACGAAGATTGTCTAATATATGGTCCAGTGAATATGTATGCATATTTACACAAGTAGAAATTTTGGAGAACAGCTTTTTTTCTGAAATGCCAAATTGCTACCAAACTTGACTAGGTTTCTGACACATCTAAATTTCTGTAAAAGATCATTACAGTTATGCAATCCTTGAAGACTGCACTGTTTTTAAAATATTGTTTTTCTATTTAATTAGAAAGTCACCTAAGTCATTAATTGATACTATGTTTCATTCAAGAGATTTCACCCATTACATGTCTCTAATTATGTAAAATTTTCCCTTTCTTGAGGGAAATATGCACAATATGAACAGGTAAATTGATTTCTTAAATGAGTAGCCTAATTCCTTCACTACTGTAAGCTGCTGCTCACAGCACTAACAGTGATACTGCTTAAATTTACATAAGTTGAAGATTTAGTCCATTATTTTCAGATTCAGGTTGAGAAGCACGCATACAGTATCAGGTAACTAGTAACAGATCAGGTTACTAGTTACATAGCTTCCAAAAATAAAAAGTTTAAAAATTTAGCTTCTTATGCAAGCACAAGATGACTGTTTCAAAGTTGGATGGATAGACTGATACTATCGTACCTCTGATCACGACTCACCACATCAAGTAACCATATCACAGAATATAGGATGCATTCCACAGGTTATGGGTGACAGGCACTCATACTACACTGCACAAAAAGTTAGTGAGTAAATGGGAGTTTTCCTGAGACAGAAACAAACCTGTGTTTTTAATGAACTGATTCACATACTGTGCTTGAGTTTTGCAGATAAAAATATAAGTATATTTGAGTTTGTGATAAAAAATTTCTTAAAAAAAAATTAAAAGTAATTTACCGAAATTCAAGACTGGATATTGGTTTTGCTCAGAAAGTATGAACACAGAATTTCTTCTCATAGAATTACAGAACACCCTAGTTGAAAGTGACTCACAAAAATTGTGAGGCCCAATTGTGGTCTTGAACTGGACAGTCCCAAGAGTCACACCATGTGTCTGAGAGCATTGTCCAAACCCTCCTTGAACTCTGTCAGGCTTGGTGCTGTGACCACTTCCATGGAGAGCCTGTTCCAGTGCTCAAACACCCTCTGGGTGAAGAACCTTTTCGTAATATCCAGCCTAAATCTCCCCTGACACAAGTTCATGCTGTTCCCTGAGGTCTTGTCACTGGTCACCAGAGAGAAGAGAATAATTCTGGAATTTCATTCCAGAAATATGTGCAATTCAGCAAGTAGAAAATAGGTATCCTATTTATCCTAATCCTTATTCTTATTTCATTAATTGTACTGGCTAATTCATTTTCTTTTAATCATAACTAATTTCTAGAGTTATATTCATAAGGTAACAACTACAAAGAGAAAAGAAAGAGATATAAACATTTCAAATTCATATACCATTTATTTAGAGTTCAGCTTTTTGAATGGCGATATACAGGAGAGAGAGAGCAAAGCTGGTTTGTAGCAATGAAAGAATAACTATCATGTTTTTTATGTATTTGGTAAACCTAGGTCTGCTCCTACAGCACAAAAAACTTACACTGAAGTAGAAATTCTAACAGCCTGTATTGAAAGCATTCCCTGTGAAATGATGCAAAGTATGTATCTGTGTGTCCTTATATAAAAAAAATCTCCAGATGTATTGAATGCAATTCTTTGTAGCACTTCATCATGCCTCAGTGTTTCAAAAGTCCTCATAAATATCCAGACTACACTGGTAATGGGCCTTAAGTTTATCTATTTATTAATTGGCATGATCAATTTCTTCCAGGTCCGTTAGTCCTCCCGGTAATCTTGAAGAAATCAAAAAAAATTCCAGTGAAATAAAACTAATGAGTAAGTAAACAACGATGAACATGAACTACATTACAAAGTAATAAATAATGCATTTATTTATATCAGCATCATTTAGTATTTGTAGAACATTTAGCACCCTCATATAATTGAATCTGACTTTGCTATATCCAGCAAAAACAGATAGGATAATCTTCCTCCAAGAATGCTTAAAATGTTAATTTTACCCCCTAAAATGTTTGCAAGCTACATATAAGATAAGGCCTGACAGCTGACTATTGCCCAACTTAACACAATACATTGAAAATATGAGAGAGTTTTAGTCTGCAAGAATGGCATTAAAATGAATTCTACTAACTTTCTAACATTTGTTGAATTTCTAACAGAGCAAAATGCAGCTGAAGGGAAGATATGGACATCTCTTTGTGGATAACTATGGAAAATTAAACTTTCGCTTATCTTTTTTAATAGCCTGCAATGCAGGTTTACACAAACCTGTAAAATGGCCTCCAAAACAAAACACGTAAGAAAGAAGTCACTATCTCTGCACTCAGGTTTGTAATTACTGGAGCCGTTACAGGAGAATGTTAATCAGCTTGACCCACAAGCAACTCTGCTGCTGACTCACAGATATTTAAATTACAGAAAATATATTGAAAGGTAACCAATTATCTCATTTACTAAGAAAAGAGCACATTTCAGCCAAGTGAGAAATTGAGAGCTTACAGTAAATACATTTTATGTCTTCAAGTTGTAACCACCAACACAAAATACTTCCTCAATCAGGAAACTGACTCCAATCTCACATTTTAGGGTCGAATTACTCTTTATTTTTCATTTTGCCCATTAATTGTATGTCCTGGGGTGACTTTAAGACGCTGAATTGTATCCCCATTCGTCTGTTTAGCCCAGAAATAAGTTTTGCACGTGTAAAACTAGATCTCAGAGAGAAGACGGGGAGAAGGAGAAGCGGTGGAATGTCTGAGGCAGTTGTATTCAAAAACAGAAAAAGCTTTCAGATTTCGCTCTTGGTGTGTGTTTTCTGCAGAATGGAGAGTGGGAGAAATCTCTCCATTGCTTTAAGTTATTTTTTTTAGCTAGCTGAGGCAGAAAACTTCCCTCGACTGTGGCTTTTCTTTTTCTTGGAACTGACTTCTCTGGACTGAAAACCCAGAAGAGCACCAGGAGCTCACACCTGTGGTCCACTGAGGCCTGGGACATGGCATTTTCCAGCAGGGACTGATAAGAGATTGAGCGAGCCAAGCTACACCCCACAAAAAGGACTTTCTGAATTTGCCATCTCTTCAGAACAACAAGAGGTTTTATTGTTTAATATTATTCCTTTTTTACGCTTGTGAATATTTTGCTTGTTAAATAAACAGGATTTTTCCACTTTACTACAAAGAAATCTTTTCTCCACCCAGAAGGGTGGCTTTTCTCCACCCAGAAGGGTGGCTTCAATCTGTTTTCAAGAGGGACCCCTTTGCAAGTTTCCTTCCAAATTAGCCCTAAACCAGGACAGTGTAACAGGAATTCAGTATCTTGTTTCAGTTCAGGAAAATACGGGATCACAGCCAGCAGATACCCAAATGATCGGTCTCATATTAGAACCCCAGAATAAGTTGTTCAGCATGAAGAAGGTTCTGGGGAGCTCTTCTAGCAGCCTTCCAGTATCTAAAGGGGTCTTAAAAGAGAAATGGAGAGGTACTGTTACTGAGAGCTAGAGTAGTGACAGGACAAGGGATAAAGGTTTTATACTGAAAGAGGGTAAATTTAAATTAAGAGAGAAATTCTTTCTGTGAGAGATATGAGGCACTGAACCCATCCCTGGAAGTGTTCAAGGCCTGTGTGGACGGGCCTTTGAGCAATCTGGTCCACATGGAAGGTATACATGTCCATTGCAAAGGGTTCTGAACTGTAAGTCATTCAAAGTCCCTTCAAACCTCAACCACTCTATGATTCTTATCTGCTAGAAAGCTTTTATTACATCATTCTATACATCAAGCTTTTACTCATCATTCAGATCATTCCAGACTCCATTTTCTAGTGAAATAAACATCCCAGCCAATGCATTAAATCTGCCATTGATAACTTACAGCAGTTGAGACTTCAGTTCTCCTTCTGCTATAAAATATCAATCTACTGTAGTATGCAATGAGACATTTACTTTCTGGAGCTGTAAAAGAGATACAAACAAGCTAAGCTACATAATGATAAAATGCCACTGGTTTAATGAATCTGCATTTTTGTACTTCTGTCATGATAACAGTCTGCATTCATACGGATTGGCACATTTCTGAACTACCAATTTTTTTCTCAAATTGTAACACGAAGAATCCCCTAAGTTACTATTAAAAAGTTTAAATATTTAATGGCTGCCATTGATCTCCTTCACTACTGAAAAGCCTGTAACGTTATATGGCTGATTTCAAGTATTTATTTAGGCTGCAGTTAAACTGTAGACGCAAACATTGATCTTGTTCATGAAGACATTGTGTATTTCAAACTGAGCCATATATGTGACAAATATGTGGTCAAACAGCATAGTGGGTTGACCCTGGCTGGGTGTCAGGTGCAGACCAAAACCTCCGTCACTCCTCTCCTCAGCCTATGGAGTGGAGAGAAAATACACCAGAAGACACACAGGTCAAGAGAAGGACAGGCAGATCATTCACCAGGTACTGTCACAGACAAACCAGAGTCAGAGAAATTAATGTATTTATTACCAACCAAAGAAAGTAGGTTAATGAGAAATAAACCTTTCCCTGACCTCTCCCTTTTTCCTGGACTCAACTTCATTTTTGTTTTTCTCTCTCTCCTGCCCTTGAGCATCATAGAGAGACAGGGAATGGGCTTTGCTCTGAGTTCATCACACCTTGTCTTTGCCACTCCCTTCCCCTCACCCTCTACCCCTGCTCTAGTATACAGTCTCTCCCACAGGTGACAGTCCTCCATGAACTTCTTCAACACAAGTCCTTCCAATGGTGGACTGGAAAAGAGTAAGGCAGCCTTCAGCAATTGAGTAAGGCAGCACGGATCCCCCACAGGGTCACAAGTCTGGTCAGCAAACCCCGGATGCAGCAGGAGCTTCTCACAGGGCCGCCGCCTTTTTCAAGCACATCTACCTGCTCCACTGTGCGGTCCTTCATGGGCTGTAGATGGGTATCTGCTTCATCAGGGGCTGTAGGGGCACAGCTGCTTCTCCATGGTCTTCACTATGGGCTGCAGGGGAATCTGCTCTGCTGCCTGGACCACCTCCTCACCCTTCTTCCCCACTGAACTGTCTGTCTGCAGGGCTATTTCTCTCACATATTCCCTCCCATTCCTCGCGCTTTTCCGGCTACAGCTGCTACAGCATGGCAACTTCCTTCCCTGTCTTAAATCTATTATCCTAGAGGCACTACCACCATTGCTGATGGGCTTGGCTTTGGCCAACAGCAGGTCCATCCTGCTACCATCTGACATTGGCTTTGTTGGACATGGGGGAAACTTCAAACAGCTTCTCACAGAAGCCATCTCTGTGGCCCCTGTTCTACCAAAAACTTTACCTAGTATAGTGATTACTTTCTACTTTCTGCTTAACAACCTACCTGATGTCTCTGTACTCTATAGCACTGTCAGCTTTCCAGACCCTCCTAAGCTTTTACTTTCCACAATTCCCTGATCTATTCATTGTACAACTTCAATAAAGAATGAAAGTCGCAAAGGGCTTACAGCAAAGAACCCGAGCCTGAAGCCTGGCAGATGGCCAGGGAAAGAAAGTCTGTGTAATTGCATTATCTTGCACTCATATAGGGAAAGAGAAAGTTGCAAGAATATCTTTGCTTCTAGCATTTCCCACTAAGTAAAAAAACAGAAATCTTCACAAAGTTGTTTTTTTATTCCTATTAGAAAAGGGAATTCTAGAGTATAATATATCTTTATACAAATTCCAAGTCATCTGCACACTTCCACTGATAGGTAAGACCAGCAGCAGCATAAGCAACTTGTAATCACAAAAGCTGGTACGTCAACCTGAAAACAGAAGGCAGCCAACCATTATTCTACTCAGTTTAGAAACTATTTCTTATAAAACAAAGAAATCCTTGATCCCATGAAACCTGGATTAATTCTCATGCTTTCTCCCCACTGGTTTGTCCTTCCACAGCTTTTGTCATGCTTACTATGTCAACCAAGACTGTGTCTCAAATAATCCTCATATCTTGCTTCTCATTTGCCTAGTTTCTAAATCATAGATTTTCTGCTCACATCTTCCCACTCCTGTTTATCTTGCTATAAACCATTCCCCCCCATTTTTCCACAAATGCAATGTTTTCCACTAGAACCATGAGTTTTGTTAACATGAAACAGTAAAAAATTTTCATCTTGAAACTATTTGATCGACCATTTAGCTGCAAATTCATTCCAGTGTTAGCAATTTTTATCTCATATCGTAGATACAAGATCCAACAATATTCATTCTAGAATATCATGTCTAGAAAGTCACATATACACCTCTTTATTTATTTTTTTAAGTTTCACCTTTACTCAGAGGAATAATGACCTATACTTAATACTATGTCATAATAAAAGAGCATAAAGGAAAACTTCCAGACACTGTAAGCAGCAGAGATGCCAGTTATATAACTATCTAGCCAAGCCAGGCAAACTATCTCCAGTACATATTTTGTTTTTAATTGTTACATTCTTATGTACTCATATTCCACTAACTTTAAGCTGTAATGGTGAGAATACATCAGACGAAGCTACAGCTGACAAGTTCCCTCTTTTTTCTCTACTACTTATACAGCTGTAGTACGATGTTTAACAGAGATTATTTCAACAGCTACTCCAGTTTGCTGCTGTACATTTGAAAATGATGCAATGGAACAGCAAGGGACATCTTTCTCATTTACATTCACAGCAGACAATGAAAATTTGATGCCTTTCCTTTTTAAAATAAATCTGAGTCAGATAGTTCCATCCCTTAAGTATAAATAAAGTGCTAAGCTGAGTTATTTATTTTAAGATTCAACTGCTATATAGCAAACAGCCTACATGCCTTTGTCATCTGCATGGCATGCAACATTTTCCTGTTCAGCTCCAGCAAGAGCCTAAGCACAAACTTCAAGCTCCAAGATGTAACAAGCAGGATGGATACGTGTCTTGGATACCTATTCATAATTTCAAGGAAGAGGCAGACATCAGACACCAAAGTTCTGCCCAGGCATACCCTGTATTATTTGGCTTCTCACTAATTTTGCATGATCTTGCTTCTGTCACACAAGGATACTTAATGATATCAGAAAGAATGAAGAAGGATCAGGCTGACACTTCCACAGCAGTAGGAGCTAACTCCCTGTAACACAGTCACCTGTTTTTCAGCTTCAAAAGAAGTTAAAGGACATGTTTTCACAAATCTCTTTGTCATTAGTTCAGCATAAAACAGAAGAAAATGTTAAGGTGTAAAATACTCTCTATTAAGGTACTATGCATTTACAACTTGTAACTGAGATTCTAGGCCATCAGCAAGCAAATTTCTATTCTAGTACCTACTCCCTAAAATTAAGCTTAGGCTATACCTAGCAAACCATAGCAATGTGTAGCCTTTGTATTTTGCCACTGATGAAAGAGCAGACCATTCACAAAATATCAGTTAACCTTTTCAGGCATACTTCACTTTTTTTTTTCCCATGTGGAAGGAATTCACTTCCAAAAACCTAAATCTAGCACAGTTTCTATCAAGCACTGTTACAAACATTAGAAGTTATCTGATCTCAATTCAGTTATGAAATAATAATAATAATAATAATAATAATAATAATAATAATAATAATAATAATAGTAATAAGCAAATTAAAAACTATTTAAAGTTATCCTTCCTCTAACAAGATGGTACAGCCTTTAAAAAAGCAATAAAAAAAGCTTTTGCATATGCATATAAAGTGTTTCATATTTTTAGCTGTGCTTTCAACTGGTTTCAACAGAATCACTCCCTTGTCACAATCTCTGAAAGAAAAAAAGTTAGTAGAACATCATCCTTCTGTCTCTCCCATTTCAGTTTTTGTAATTTCACAAAGCTAGTAAACGTATCATTACAAAAACTTTTTAAATAAGTCATTATTAAGTTACTTGTAGGTTTTCTGATTTTAGTGAGGTCCTCTCAATGAAGCTTGAAATATAATTTTATTAGAAAGTGGACTCTATAATTAAGCTCCATGAGATTCAAGTAGTTTATGTAATTGACTTTTCATTAAACTTTTCATCAACTGTCACAAAAGCCGTAATTACAGTGAAAACTAATCTGAGTTGCACACTAATTCCCAAAAAAAGATTTAGCATTGCATATGGCTTTTTAGCATTGTCTGGGTATTTCAACTCCAAAAATCAAAATTTCAGAGATATCTCTTTAACTTTTTTTTCACACCCCCCTGCCCCCCAGTATCTTCCTGAGTTTTGGAACTGGACCTTCTGTTTGCAGTTCAATTACTCAATCCAATGCTGATTATACTGCTGTCCAGAAAGTCCTACTTCAAGTGTAATTTCATTGAAGATTAAAAAAATGCATTTAAAAGACAAAAAAAGTTTAATAAACTTCAATTAATACACTCCACAATGACAGCAACAAAATATCAAAGCAATAATTCTGATTAAAACTTTGATCTCAGCTGCAGCATTGTATTATAGTTGGGATTCTGCTACTGGTAGAAAATATTTATTTACTTATTTCAAAGCTTATCAAAATGCAAAGAGCTTCTCAGTCCTTAAATTACATGTTCAAATACATCTTCCACTAACTACCAAGGAAATTTAGCAGGTCATGATTTATAGTGCTTGAATTTGTTCTGTAGAAATGAATGTATTAGGAATTTTTTCAAAAAATAATTTGAAAGTCTGCATAATCCCCATTTCAATTAACTTAGTTTAAAATAAAGTCTGCATTTGAATTACTTTTTTTTTTAGAAACTTAAGTAATTTTCAATTAACAATAAAAATAGTACAGGAAAACCCTATGTGCACCAGTCATTCTTTACTTAATTTTGGTAATTCTTAGTTTTTAAAATATGACATATAGTAATAATAATTTTTTAAACATAACTTTTACAATCACCATGGGGAAGGCAAAAATCTCTATTTTTTAAATCTTCTATCACATGTAGAAACAGAAACCATTCCTTTTATGATTAGTAACAAAAAATCATAAAACCTCTAGCCTGTTTTAACATGCATGTCCAATAACTGTTTTCTGTCAGTACCTGTTTGGTTGTATAATAAAAGGAACATTTGATTGAAAAAGTATTCCTCTGCACAATATGCACAGATTGAAAAAAAACATTGATTTGACAATATTTATTTTATAATACAAGCCCAGCTGATATACACTGAAACATAAGTACTACATGCTCTACCCTGAGTTTTTAAAATATTTTCCAGTAACCGCTGCAAAAATAAATAAATGTAAGCATCACACAAAATACAGTTTTTGACAGAAAAGATTAGCAATGCAAAGATGCATAAGTTTCTAGACGGTGAGGCCCCGACTTTGGTGAAATCAGTATATTTTTCTTTGTGCAACTCCACCAACTGCAGTGTGTCTCTACACATGGTGCAATTCAATATTAGTGACACCTCTTTATCTGCTTACAGGATGCCGATCAAAATCACCACAACTATCAAGGAAACTGAAAATTACCTGTTAAATATGATCCTTAGGATGTGAAGCCATGCTCTGGCCCTGTGTTATGTTATCCCTCATCTGCGCTTATTTAAAGCTGCAGAGTAAAAAACTCTTCATGACAGAATGACAGTCTGCTGCATGCTTTGAACTTAAGCCTGTGTGTTTTAAAATGTGATGAAATGCTATGCAGAAATTAGCAAAAATGTAGATCCCACAACTACTGTTGTAAGCCTAAACTCTATTCCACTCTACTTGTGAACCCAAATCTGTAATAAGCTACACATGATTTAGAGTTAGTATTTCTTAATATCCAATTAGAATTAGAATAAAAACATTAATGGTTCTTTTATAATAGCACTTAGCTTATTAAGACACATAAAAGGTTTGGCTCCCCTGGGCCCCTTTTATGGGCCATATATTTAGAGCCGAGAAAAAAATACCCACTTAAATAGGGACAAAACCTAGTTCAAAATGTACAACTCTGCATAGTTTCCTATTTCATTTCCCATTTTATTTCCCTAGTTCAGATGTATTAGAAAACTCCATTTTAAGAAGTAAAAGGTTTCTACTACAGAGGGATCAAATGCCCTGCAACTTTAACTGTATTTTAAATTCATCATTATCCCTAGACATAAAACTCCACTGCTACTGCCATCTATTAATTAATAAAAACCATTCTGACCAATTATCCATAAATGCCTAGATTAAATAGTTAAAAGACAATTTCATTTTGTTTTGCAATTGATGGTCATTGTCCACACTTTTGCTATTTGGAAAATCATTAGTATCTTATGGAGAAAAAAACAACTCGCCTAGGAAGCAGCATTTCAAGTGAAACAGTGTAAATTTACAATATTTTGAAATAATATTTTCAATTTACAATGTATCTACAGGCACTGCAATATATGTATAACATTATAAAATAAAGGCAGAGAATAACTAATCTGAAACATGCTGAGCTAGACGACTATTGGTATACCCAGAAAATGACAAGTGTGTAATTTCTCTAAATTCAAATCCAGCCACGTAAGTAGGAAGAGAACATTACAAATGTCTCACAGTTGCTGACAATTACCTGTATAAAATCAGTGGATCATTCCAGTAGGTGACTTAATGTAATTTATTTCCATGAAGAAACCAACTATCTTCATTAGTCATTTCTGATACCTATGCAACCAGAGATGAACTAAAATGCAATGGAAACCATTTATTTCAGAATACCTTCCTGAGGCATTGAAATAGTCTAAATTTGAAACATCACATTTAAGTCAGAAGGATTATTAATCTCACCACAGCATAATGACAGTAGTAGTTGTCATTATGCAATAAATAATATACAGGCAAAATTAATTTTCCGTGCTGGTAGACTTCAGGAAAAAAAACATTAGTGCTTAATGGTCTCGAACAGAAATTGCCTTAGGAAATCTGATGTAAGCTAAGAAGAGTTGAAATGGAAAAAGGTAAGATTTGGTGTGGAGTAGTATGAAAATAAAACTGTATGTCTGTATGATCACATTTTTAGCCAAAAAACACACTGCTAACGTCTGTTTGCAGCTGTGGAGGTTTTCTCACTCTAAGCTGTGTGCCATGGGAAGGTTCAGCCAGGATTTCTGATAAGCAAATCATTGCACAGAATCACAGAATTGTCAAGGTTGGAAGAAACTCTTCAGATCATCCAGTCCAACTCTCAATCATCTAGTCCAACCATCTTATTTAGCAAGTAAATTTGATTTATGATAAAATGAAGAAAGTCAAGTTTGATTTAGCTTCATAAAAAAACAATGCTTACTATACCAAATATATTTTTATGTTTCTTCAATTCTTATCCAATTCAATTAACTGTAGTTCAAGTAAAACCACATTAACTACCTTAGTCTTGGTGCACCATTTCAATATACTTAATATTTTCATGGTTTATTTAATGTAGAATGTCTTGGTTAAACCTATTCCTATCACTAGAGGGTTTTGTTGTGGGTTTTCTGTCTTGGTGTTATTTTATTTTCAAATTTATCACCAATGGATATAAGAGAAAGCAATTTACAATAAATTTCACTAAAATAAAGACAGAGTGAGGATTATAATTCAAATAGAAAAAGTCAGCGACTTCTTGGTACTGTGCATTTCTTCTGTGACTATTCACAGTTGTAACTTCTGTTCATAAAACACAGACTATCATTGTTTTACACAGAATAACAGAATTGCTGTGAACATATTACTTCATTCTGATTCATGATAACATTACTTGATTACTGCCTGATAATAGGAATGAGCTTTTACCACTTCTGTGATCAAGCCCTCATGTTTTACGGGACAGAACACTTGATTTGGATTTTACTTTAAAAAATTCAGGATCAAGCCAGGATGGGACAAATTCAGCACTCCATCAGAATTAAAAATTGTAAGAAGATAGGATCAAAAATATGTGATTTTAATGAACAGCACATGAGCCCTTTAGAATCAATTCTGTGTATGCAATGGTGCATGCCAGTAAAAGAAAGTAAGAACTTCACTTCAAAAGTAGGAACCTACTGTTACTTTTAAGCTTCACCTGCAATCTCTATTAAGTGCACTGCCTTTTCAGGTAAGTTAGTTGACCTACCGGAGAATAAATAAACATAATCTAGAAAATAAATAGTCAATGGCCAATACCTAAATTAAAATTTTAAAAAAAGAAGAAAAAAGAAAGAAAGAAAAGTAATATTATGTTGCTACCCCTCATGGGAATCCAGCTTCATTATAATCAACAGTGTGTCTGCTTTGTCCTTGTTATGCTCTTCTTTCATGCTTGCTGAGCTTTCCTTGCTCACTGCATTAATCAATGTCCACAGCTGGTATGATTTAGCTGGGGTTCTGTTAAGAATATCACAGACTATTCAGAATTCAAGTAAAACAGTATTTATGAATTAACTAGAGTTTAATAGCACACTACAAATCCTTGCAAAGTCTTGGGCTTAAATTCCAACATGCAGAAATGTTACATAATTCTGCATAATATACATGTCATTTTTTAAAGATATCTGTTAAAAATAACTTCACTCTTGAACTTATAGTAAGCATCAGTGAAACTCTACACACTTAGCTAAAAGTAGTATTTTTTTTTTTAACAACAATCTTTACCTTTATTTTCTAATTAAACTTGACTAAATGGGCTTTGGTAACTTCTGATGTAATTTCTGATAGAAAAGTCACTAGTTTCTGTGGTAAAAAGTCAAATGATGCTTTATTTCCTTAGCTTCCTTATGTCTTTGCCTGGCTGCTTATTAAATTTAAAAAAACAACAACAAAAACAAAAACAAAAAAACAACCAAAACAAACAAACAAACAAAAAAACACCAAAAAAGCCTACATGCAACTAGAACTGTCCGCAAGCATTCTCCCTCTTTTTTTAATCTCTCTCATACCCATAGACAGAAACATATATGAGTCAAGAATTTCAACAGTGCTTTTGCCAATGAGGTCTAAAAAATACATCCACTTAAAGAAGGCATGTAAAAATTCTGATATAAGTATATATGATAATTCTAAAAAGTAGAATTTCATTACTACTGAATCAAATTTTTCTTGTTAAGAGTGTTAGAGGTTTCCCTTACTATGGATCTAACTGGTTGACTTATGAAAAGAAAGTGAACCTCGTATTCCAAAAATTAACACAACTCTTTTCATATATATGTGAAGACTGTTTTATCATTAAAGTGTTGCAATAGTTATAGCAAGGTATTATTATTCTGGTCAGAATTTTTGTTTTATATGACTCTGCCTTCATTATCACATGCAATTGTAACACCAGAATTAGTAAAAATGGAAGTTTATGCAAACAGACAAGATTTCTCAAATAAAAAAATGGATCCTCTTTTTCCTAGCAAAATGAAAAAGTCATTTAATTATCTATATTCTCACATCAACTTGCAACTAATGCATAATGTAATCAATACAGTGATAAAACATGTTTCATTCATATGTTTACCCACAGCCAGTTTCATCAAAAGAATAATCAAGCTTCCTCTTCCTCCTTCAAAAATATAGTCTACATAGACATTATTTCTTAAGTAACACATCTGTTTTAGGGATCTTGGTGTTTTTTAATGTACTTCAAGCAGTATACACTCCCACGATGAGACCCAGAAGAAGTATTATCTTTGTGTCGTTCTGGTACAGTGTCCCATAAATAATAAATAATAATAATAAATAATAAGTGTCTGCTTTTTACAGAGTTACACACATTACTTTTCAAGGCACTGTCAGTGCTAGCCATCAGAGACTGTTGGCCCAGACACTCTGTAGCTCAGTCCTGTGATCCATTTATGGACTCTGTTGGGGTCATCACAGGGACAACCTGATAGTCTCCACCTCCTCTCCCTCCCTCATGTTCTACTAACACCTTAGTACCTCACAGTGAGGCTTAAGGCTCATTAGCCTTCTCCATCCCATGACTCTAAGTACTGGCAACCCACCATTTCACCACACACAACACTGTTGGAAAGCTCACACTGTTGGAAAGCTCACCACACTTACCAGTACAGCCTAAAAAAACACAGCTTTCTGACAGCATTATGAAGGTGATTAAAGGAGTCATGGATGACTCTCCAGCCACCATTTACTTCTCTGGATCTTAAACAGGACACATGCTTACCAGACAAACCTTAGTCATTATTACAAGAAAGGGCTGTGTCACTGAACCTGTCTTAACCTTGGGCACTGGGAAAAGCATGAAGATATGCCAAGCAGTGGTAATCATTACTTACCTTCAACTGAGAAATCTCACATATGCACATAAATAAATAGAAAAATTGGTATCTTAGAAGAAACAAAAAAGAGGGAGAGGAGAAGTAAATTATAAAAAAAAAAATAAAATAGAGAAAGAAAAACTCTTCAGAGTCTCCAGGATATATTAATGTATCTCTCTGTCAAATTTGTGTTGACAATTCATATACTTCATGTAAAAAACACACGGTTAATTGTCCCCTTACTTTTTGTTGACTTGAATGCTCAGTTACTTCATGTCTATATATGTCCAGATATAACCC
This sequence comes from Vidua chalybeata, assembly GCF_026979565.1. Taxonomy (NCBI): domain Eukaryota; kingdom Metazoa; phylum Chordata; class Aves; order Passeriformes; family Viduidae; genus Vidua; species Vidua chalybeata. The sequence continues at coordinate 21,449,599 of NC_071570.1, read as the reverse complement.
AAATGACCCTTTGAAACGTATCAAAAAGCTATCAAGATCTTATATATTATAATATATATTCAGATCCTATATATTATAATGTATATTCAGATCCTAGAAACAGCAAATACTTGAAGTTGTTTCCTTCAGATCAACCTCCAACAATAGTTAGTTTCCTAATTTCATTATCTTCAAAAAAAACCAGATAAAAATTGTTTCTGAAAGAAATCAGTACTTAATCCAGACTGCATTGCAAATAAAAAATATCAAAACCAAAACAATTCAACAGCTTTTCTTTATGGTTCCTCCAGGTCCCGATTCAGAATGAAAAACGAAGAACCTGCTTAATCCTTAATTACTAATGACAAAGATTTGTGGGTGACAAGTTCCATTATTCACACCCACTGTCTGGGCATGAATTGTTACTAGTGACCATTCTGCTAGAACTACAGTGATTTTTCTCATGTATGTGTCATTTTGAAAGGATGGCAGAAACTTGCAGCTGCTCTGTAGTTGATATATATATAGTCACGAGTTCTTCTCATGAGAGAAGTACCTTTACCTCAGAGCCCATTTTATATTATCCAAAGCTTGACCTGGCTTTTCCTGAAAACAGTAACTGCTCTCTAGTATGGGCTTTTCCTACATGGCACCAAAAGACACTACCGATTGCACCAGTGACACTACTGGGGTTGAGTGGTGTCTTGAGGAGAAAACAGAACTACCTACAAAGCTCTTATGTGCAGAGAAAAATTATGACAATATTAGTTTAGAAATACTATAAAACTTCATAAGCAGATGCTTTGGAGTGTATGAGCCTATTCAAAAGTCCCTTAGGAACTCAAGCATCTGGGCAGCAATTAAGACACTTGGTACTAGATGACTTGTCATTTTAAGATCCCTCTCACATGTAGGAATTGAATGGTGATGAATGCATGGAGACATCCATTCTCCTTCCTTCACTCTTCACTACAGATCCCTTTTCACTTAATGCTATGATCTTTCCTCAAATATATGAAAAATCATTTCTGGAAGAAAATTATTTATAGCTGGTAAAGATGTGAGTAGAAATATGAGATCTATGCAAAGATACTACAGTTGCGATTTCAAGTCTGTTGTTCCTCTCTGTGTTTGATCCAATGAAAACTGACACAACTAGATGAATGAATGATTCTAGCTGAACTAAAGGATATTTACAATGAGCCTGAGACCTTAAAACATTGACACAGTTTTATCAGTTATAAAATGTTTTTCTGTCTTCATAGAAGTACTCATTCCCAACATCAGAATGTTCTGCAATTTCATTGTAAATAAAATTTGCAACAGTCCCAGTACTCCTAGGAATGTCCCTGGTTTACCTAAAAAGAAGGTCTTAAAAAAAATAGTTTAGATTTCAAACCATACTTCATATTTAGACTGTGTTTTGATCCAAGAGTTTAGCAACTGCAGCAATGTCAAAGAAGCTTTATGAATGATAACTTCATTCAAACCATTCAGGAAAGAGGGTTTTCCTTCTGACAATTTTTTTTTTAATACTCTGTGGAAAATTATTGTGCATGTGTGGAGACTGCCATAAATACTAGCTTTTCAACACCAAAACCCCATGTTGTTGAATCAGAAAAAAAGAACTTTGTATATTGTAAGTAAACTCTAGGACTACTTTTCTAGACCTTGATCTTAGTTTTCTTTATTTCAAATCCTTCAAAACAACCTCTGCAGCATTTCAAAAAATATGAGACTGAGCACTTCAATGTTACACCTATAACTGAAATTTACAAAGCAAAAATTTTCTAGAGCTAGGTAGATAAAACAACTAAATAAAAAGATATGCAATAAGAAGAAGGTGGAAAATATTCCCATTGTGATATGGAAACAGAGCATGTATAAATTAAAAATCCTCTCCATAAGCCTGATAACCTGCATCCTCATAAATTCCCTGACAGAACAGGAAAGGCTTTGAAGCTAAATAAATATAAAAAAGCTCTCCATAAAAACATAAGGTCAAAAAACTTAGTAATTTGTGAAAAGGGGTGTTACAAACACAAAGTAGTCCTGAATGTTGGCTTAGTTTGGGTTGGATTTTTTAAAAATTTATAAAGGAGGAATTACACAGGTATAAAGAAGGGACAATACAGGCTGTGTAATGAATTTATTTTACACCAAAAAGACTCAATAGTAACCAAAACATTACTGCAACAGTGGAACTCCAAACTCTGGAAACTAGAAATTTTACTTGTACCATGTACATGCTTACATGAAGTTAATATTTGGGATATTTTGATTAATTTTTTTAAAATTTCTTATCAAAAACTAGGAACTCGAGGTTAAGCAATATTTAACCTTTAAATATAGAAATTTTTCTCTAGATTTGTAATAGAAATGCTCAACAGGCCCAACTCCCTCAGCCTTTCCCCATAAGAGAGATATTCCAGTCCCTTAAACATCTTTGTTACTCCCCACTGAACCTGCTTTAGTAGCTCTTTGTCTCTCTTGTTTTGAGGAGTCCAGAACTGGACACAGCACTCCACTTAAGGCTTTGCCAGGGCTGACCAGAGGGACAGGATCACCTCCCTCGACCAGCTATCAGTGCTCATCCTAATGCACCCTATTGTGCCACGAGGGCACACTGATAGCTCATGGATAACATGCAATATTTGGTCAACAGATGTAAGTGATTTTCTGATTATCTTTCATATGGAGAAAATGGCTATTAAATGTGAGAATATATTTTAAGTGGTATGAACTACTGTTGGTGCCTTTTTTTGTAATTACATCTCCTAAAGTAAATACAATCAAATATTCAGTAAAGTACAAAAATACACCTTGCAAATACTAATCTGACTAGATCCCAAGAACATCTTAGTATTAAGATGAATCTCGTGCAGTTACCGGGAAGTAAGAGAAGTCAAAAAAAGCCTTCCAGCCCTTATAACAATGGAAAGGAGAGAGAAAAAGATAGAGATGTAACACTTCATTTTCACACTATAAGTGGCCCCAGCATCCACCTGAAACAAAAAAACTGCTATAAGCCTCTTTTTCTTAAAAATGCAAGAATGATGGACTCATTATCCTGCAAAAACTCCTGGTGGACTTCTCTTACCTTTCTTGTTCTCAACTGGTTTTTCTGATTGTAAAATTTTAAATAGCTACCAAGCTTTTAAAATTGAACTACGCACTTCAGTTGACACTGAAAAAAACAAAATACATATACAAACAGCAAAGCAGGTACTGCATTTTTAATGAAAAGTTTAGACTGAAATAAATTCTAAACCACAAAAAGAGAAGTTCTTGGTATACATAAGTTAAGTCTTAATATTGTTTCCTGAAATTAAAGAAGTGCAACAGAATGAAGAACAGACAAAGAACCTGGGATTGAACATTACACTCTGAGTTCTTTGAAAGAATATAGAAATCTGTAGGTGTAGAGTTTTTTTTGTTTTGTTTTTTTTCTGTTTTTGTCAGAGTTGATATTGAAAGCGTTTGAGATGGTATTTTGTGTTTAGACTCAGATGTTTATTGTTTCTTATCTATATCATAGTCTTTACAAGTTGTGAGTTTTATAGCATTTCACTAACAAGTTACAAAATGGCTCCGTATTCATCTCTATAAATAAGGTTTTTTTAAGGAAAAACTATTAAATTAAGAAATGACACCTAAATTATTTTTATTTTTAACCCAATAACTAATTATTCATGTCCCATAATGTGGAATTTTTTGTCTAATTATAAAATATCACTTAAACCTATGAAGAAGAAGATGAAGAAGTATTAGTCACAGCCCTAAAACCTCTATCTTAGCTCTATATATAATATTCTAAAACCTTTAATTCTAAGTTTTTTATTATGTGATATTATGCACTTGTATTTAAACTACACATGTATAATCCTAGTTTTATCATTTAATTTTGGAAGCTTTCTCTACGGCCTCAGGTCAAATGTAGTGTTCTTTTGAGAGTCTGTGTTATTATACACAGAAGGTCTAAAATTCTCAGTATCTAGGGTTGCAACACATAGGGAAAATTTTAAATTCTTAATTTGAAAAAAAAAAAAAAAAAAAAAAGAGCATTGTTTCAGAAGGAAAATTAATTCTTGTTGTAAAAAGATGACTTTTTTTTTTTTTTTTAATTTCCAGGCATTTCAAGAGATCTGACTGCTAGAAGCAAGAATAAAGAAAATTATATGAGAAAAGTTCACATTAGAAGTATTAAGCAACTCATGGGACCCAGCCAGACACATCCCAGGATCCTGAGGGAGAGAATGGCAGACAGAGATACCAAGCCACTCAAGATCATATTTGAAAAGTTGTGGCAGTAAAGTGAAGTCCAGTGACTGGAAAAAAAAGAAACATCGTGGACTGGCCCATCTGTCTGACCTCCATGCCCAGTGAAATTAAGAAAAAGGTCTTCCTGGAAGACGTAGCAAGACAAATGAAGGCAGGGAGATAACTGGAGACAGACATGGTTATACCAAAGTGCAAATGCTGCCAGACTAATTTACTGACAATAGCTGTGCCAATGGGACAAGGGAAGAGCAACTCATGATCTATAAAGACTTCTGTAAGACTTTTGGCACGGTCCCTCACAACATTCTAACTATAAAATTGGCAAGATATGTGTTTGACAGATGTACTGTTGGAAGAAAAAGAAACTGGATAGAAGACCACATCAAAAGACAATGGCATCAAGTAGAGCCACCATGAGGGTGGTGAAATACTAAAACAGATAGTGCAGAGAACTTGCAGATGCCCCATCCCTGGCAGTGTTCGAGGCCAAGTTGCATGAGGCTCTGAGAAACCTGATTTATTTGAACATATCTCTTCCCAAGGCAGAGGGTATTGGACTAGATCATATTTAAAGATTCATTTTAATCCAAACAATCCTGATTCCCCAATTATTTGAAAATGAAGAAGAAGGAAATTAAAGGGAGTAGATATGCTTACTTCAACACAACCAAGGAGAATTTCAATGCTACAAAGTGTCCATAAATTCCAATTTTATAGTGGTACCACAGAGTCACAGAATATCCAGGAAGGGGCCCATGAAAATCATTGAGTGCAAGTTCTGGTCCCGCAAAGGATAACCCAACAATCCCATCATGTACCTGAGAGCAATGTCCAAATACCCCTTTAACTCCATCAGGCTTGTGGCCATGACCACTACCTTGGGGTGCCTATTCCAGTGCTCACCCACCTTCTGGGGGAAGAACCTTTCCCTAGTAACAAGCCTAGATGACTAACCTAAATCTCCCCTGACAGAGCAGCTATAAATCCTGACTCTGTATCAGCACAAGCCTTACAGGAGTGCTTCAAATTGAGTGACTAGCACTTATACTTTTCTTCCAAGTCCTGACTGTACTGATTTTTTGCCCCTGAGAAGGTGGAGTGACAGAGCAGCTGTGAGGGCACCCATCAGCTAGCCAAGCTTAAGCCACTGCACTTAAGCATAGCAATGAAATTTACTGAGACTAAAGTTCATTTCATGTCTACAAAATTAAAATCCAGATAAAAAACACAGATATAATACAGTATTTTCCTTTTTATGAAGAAGTATTCAATTTTGTGGACAGCAGTATTATCTACATCTGAACAACAGCAGACCTTTTTTCCCCTAATAATTAATGAAATAAGGCATCAAAATCTCTTCAGAATGCATGTGTATGCTGTTAATGAAGAAGTTAACTAATCTTTACATGCACTAGACAAACATTAATAAATTTTTGAGATTGTTCACAGAATTCCAGCTATCATATAATATATCAGCATAATTCTGTGATGCATGTAAAAAGACATTTAACATGAAAAACATTTTAATTTCACTGAATTCCGCAGGACTCCTCAGATATTAATTTAGGCAACAGATTATATGCATCTGGATGTTACATGTTGACAAGTTAAGTACATTCTTTAAAGCTATGACAAGAGTTTCCTACTGACCAAGAGCCCTAGTTTGTAACATCTTGTGTAAGAAAAATATTTAACAAGTAGATGGCAAAAAGTAAAGATATTCCTACACTATATCATGTCACGACGACACCAAGATTATCTGATTATCTGTACTATAATAATAGCCATTATCACAATATAGCTAGGAGGATCCAAATAAAGGATTCTATTTAATGCAATTGTAGGTAAAATAAGAAAAGAAACTTCATGTCATTATATTTTTTCATCTATATTTATGGACATAAACAGAGTTTATGTGTATAAACACATACGTATGTGGTGCAGTTGAGCTTTGACATAAATAATAGACAAAAACACAAAGAAAAATGCAACCAGGATAAATCAGAACAGTGATTGCCCAAAACTGGACTATGCTAAATGAATCTACTCTCTTTGATAAAATACTTGATTTTTTTTAGATAGAGGGGGAAATTATACAAATAATATATTTGTATTGAGGCACTGTTATTCTTCAGCAAAGCATCATGAAAGGGGAAATGAATAGTTAACATAGAAACAAACTGTGATTATTTTACGAAACATAAACCACTTAACAAACTATCCTGAACTAAGCCAAAAAAATCCCTAGCTATAAAGCTACATGAATTTGTAATATTGTTCTTGCAGGATCAGCTTTGGGACTTTAAGAATTCTAATTATTCACTTGGCTGCAGAAAACAGAATTAGCTAATGATATGTGCTAATGGTGATACAAAGCTAAAAGGGATTGCCTTTTGCTATGATGGAAGTTGTTGCCATTATAGAAAAGGATCTAAATACCACATTAAAGAAATTGGATCTAGAGTACTGAAACAACTGAAATAAGGTAAGTCGCCACTGTAAAAAGTACAAAGTAAAGTGCTTAAAGACAACTGCCAAGGGTGCATTATTATATGTGTCAAAATGCATATATATATAAAAATTAATAATGAAATTACGAAAAGCCAAAGAAATGCTATTTCAAAGGCTAAGAAATTTCTGGAAAGAATATGTATACATTTTCCTCACAGAGCTGGAGACAAACTAATGCTAATGATATAAAAAAATGTATTCTTCGACAATATTAGATCCTAAAGCTTACACAGATTTCAGCTATCCATGTGCAACAAAATGCACTCCACGTGGAAAATACAGAGATAAGGTGTACCATGGTATGAAGAAAAGATTGTGTGTTTCAGAGAAGACTCAATAAGCTTACAAAAATAAAGGCTAACTGCTACTGATAAGTACTTTGGAAAGGAGAACAAAGAGACCAATGTGTAAACACAAAAGAAGAAGAAGGTTTATTCAAATGATAAGCAGAGTTATACGGCACAGCCCAATTGGTTACAAACAACTAACTCTCAAAGGAAACCAACTTATCAATTTACCATTTTCAGGACAATAATCTATTTACCATCTTAAGTAGCTATTCATCCCTTAGGATCCCTCTGGGTATCCTTCAACTAGAACCATGCAAACATTTAGAATTTTGCAAATCTTAAGAAGCAAAAAAATAAATGTGTGAAAATTCTTCAGATGGAAGGGGCCAGTGGAACAATGCAACGTCAGGAAAATCAGGAACTGTAACAGAGAGCCACCAACACCAAATTATATCTTTTCAAAGGCAGATGAGTTTCTGGGTGGGTGGCTGCCACTCTCTTTTTCATTAATCATTCAATAGTGCTGATTAAATTTTTTTATGCAGATGTAATGTGATAGAGAAAACTCAAAAGTGCCCTTTTTTCCCTTCATTTCCCCCTTTTGCAATGTTTTACTGACTGCATCTACAAGTTTGAAATAACAATTGTGTTATGAACTGAATGAAACTAAGTGTAGGCTGTACATTAACCCTAACCCTATAATTTAGAAATAATATTAGTTATCAAACGATTCATTTCAAAAACTAATTCATGATGAAATTCAAAGGTTTAGAGCTCTGTAAGAGATTTATTCCAATGTTGAAATAGGTTAATTTTACCCCTCTATAGCATAACATCTACCACTTTCACATTCATGCCCTATAAACTTCTTTTTGAGATTCCATTTGCAGAACATCTGCCTTTTCAAAACGATGAGAAATGGAAAGATGCCCCATGACAAACTAGCATAAAATCCAAATAGAACAGATACTCATTTTATTTCATGTTCAGCTACGATTCTGTCAGTGATTTTAATTTACCTGATCAATCTCTATGGGTTTTAAACCCCTAGTGCCTGGTAAAATTCAATGGGAACCAGGCATCCACCTTTCATATGCTTTAGAAAATCCACTCTTTGAATACTTTTTAGAATAAGACTCTTTTGCAAAAATATAGACCTTACAAGGTAAATGCTCACTCACTCTCCCAAACAGATGCAAACAACAGAAAAGCAATCAAACAAAAAACTTGTATAAGAAAAAGGTGTAAATAATAATAAAAAGAGAAAAAAAAATTAGAAGACTTCAACCAATATATGTATGAGTCAAGTTGTCTTTTTTATCTAAAAATCCTTCATCAATTTCATAAATAAAACTCATAGCATAAATCCTGGTTTTTCTCTGTGCCACTGGGTTTTTTTTTTGATATATATGGATAGTTTAAATCCAAATTTAGTGTAATTCCGTTCTAAGTGTTATTATATAGGTGTATCTATAAGGTAAAATTTTTCCTTGCTTATATTCATTTGCTGTTGATTGATACAGGCAGCTTTCAGAAGGGAAGTAAGAAAGGAGCAAATGCCAGGTGATCTACATAAGCCTTGAGTGCCTGCTAAGTATCTTTTCCAATAGTTATTGTTCTGCACCTTACTTCATTTCTAAGGGCATCTTGACCAACAGGATTCTGGAAGATTGGTAACCCAGCTGAAAATAAAGGGGCAGAAATAAAGGAGCTTGATCCACAGGCTGTATAATTTTCTTAATTATAATGTTAATTATTTCATGCAGTCTGGATTGGTGTCCAAAACTACAAAAACTAAGGAATGTATACCACTACAGGGGAATTCCAACCACCAAGGTTGTTTCTCCAGCTGCCACTGGTCCAAACACATGTTATAGGGCAAAACCAGAAAGATAAATAAACTAAGTGACGACAGTTACAGTTGTTGTATCTCAAATGCAAAGAAGTAATACGGATGATGGAGAACAGAAAGAAAATGCTGCTTGCACTATCTGGTATAACTACTGGGTGACAACCTTTTCATTCTGTGATGTCTTGCAGCACTGACATACATACTCCACAATATGGCAAAAGAAGGAAAATCACTTATGTGAGGACTCAGACAATAAGACACTATGTTAAAGGTAGGGGAGAGGTGGCACAAAAGCATAAGAGAAATAGTGACTGAATGCACAAAAAATTATGCTCCAGGCTGAGAGAAGAGAAATGGTATCAAGACAAGTCACGCAATTGCCACTATTGAAACTGTCTGCATGACCTGATAGTAATTTATTTAATGAAATTAAAATTTATCTACTCTATAAAATATAGTACCTATCAAGAATGTTTATATCAATACAATAGTTATAAGACATTTTATTAAGCAAATAACGTATTTTAAATTTAAATATGCATTATTATTTTTAAATTTATCACTGTACGCCTAAAATAAAACATCGGTTGCTGATAAACAGCAGAAATAACATCTTATTTCACACCAAAGTTTAACTTACTACAGTATTACTTGAAAATGTTATTCTGCCATGTTCTTGCATGACTTGGGCCTCTCAGAATATCTAGAAATTAATTAAGTTGGAACAATAATTTCATGTTCAATCAATAAGTCAATTGGTGTACGTCTAATGAAATGAAATTAAAACAAGCTGTAAATGGATCCCTCAGTTTCTTCATGAAACCTATCAGTATAGCTCTGTGCCTCTAAGACAGATGCTGAACAGCTGCACTTGGAGGTTACTAACCCATACTTGTTAGAGAACCTATATTTTGAAAGAGAAGAAGCTCTTTCAAAGACATTTGTCCTAATCCCGAGGAAATTTAAAAAAGGGGGAAAAGGCAGAGATGGCAGAAGTTGTATCAAACTTCTGAATAAACCTGAAAATAAAACGAAGTGTTTATACTTTGATGTGACTGAAAGACAGGATGCTACTGTATTACTACATTTCTCAAGTTATATCACTGTATTTATTTGCTGAATACTTTTTTGAAGTATCTTCAACATTCAGATTAGCTTTCAATCACAATGCCTTATCTGTAATTCATTTAATCCTATTCCTTACTTAGAAAAGCAGCTGAAGCAGATGCCAGGAGGATAACATGCATAACAGGCATAAGTATTGCAACAAAGAATATATTTCACTTAGTGATTTCTAACCATTATTGTGATAAGATGTCTTTATTAGTTTTAGAAAAATGCTTTTCAAAAGAAACAGAATTCATATACTTCGAATATTAAATAAATCAAAAGCTCTGAAGAAAGTTATTCTAGAACAGCAGTGATACTGAGATTGCCATTCCATGAGGTAAAGTAGAAAATAAACCTGCGTGAAATTTGGTGGTTTCTATTATTACTAACATATACACAAATCTGGCTGTATTGAGTTACCCTATTGCATAGCAGGAAGTAATTGATACCACATATATTTGTAAGATTGCTGTGAATTCAAATGGCATAAGAACATCTGTATGCTCTATATGCTTTCATAGAAATAAAAACTATATTAAATACATATCCATTGGAACAGTAAATTGTCTTTCAAGTTGTCAAAAACCTTCCCTTTCCTAAAGAAAAAGAGTTCTTAAATTATAAAGATATTGCGTATATATTAACCTAATTAATATGATTTTAACACTCCTTCAGTTTATAAAAGGTTGTTTAGTATTACATCTGGTCTGCATTTGAGCTCCTTTTTTAATAGCCCCTAGCCGTAATAGTAATTAAGGTAGACAACCCTTGCGCGCCAATACCTCAGTACAAATATGCTACATTTCAAAAAAAGGTTGCAACATATATAAAATATATTAATTTCTCCACATTAATCTTACATGCATTTGTAAAATTTGCATTTCTAACTTAATCTGACAATTTGCTTATAACTATCCATTTCTGAGACTTTTTCATACCTTTTAAGCTTATCTTAATCCTTGAAACTAATTTATTTTCCATAAGTATTCTTCACTCATATCCAAAATTCTAGTGCAAATCACTCTTTTTTTGAATTACAAAAATTTTACAGAAACACTTTCTTTTGTACTCTGGAAATCCATCAACTTCTATACCAGATGAACAGAAAAATGCATCTGCCCTTTCCTTTTTTATTTAAATTAAAGGCCAAGGCAGCAGCAGTAGCTGATTAGTCATTATTTGGAAACATCATACCACTGAACCTCAGTTCCTATTCAAAGATGATTTTGTATTGTAGGAACACCACAGGATTACTATTTTCACCAGAAGGAATAGTCGAGGCTTTCAAATCTTTTGTTATCCAATCTGTCATTTCAATTAGTCTAAACTACCTACATTTACCTTTTTTTTTTTTTTTCCATCTGTGTGTGTGACATTTAACTGATGAATAATTAAATGCAAGAGAACAGTTGCAGTATTGTAGCACAGTATTTCCACCTATGGAATTATGCCACTCAAAAAAAAAGCACAAATATTCACATTTCTTGATGATCAGCCTGCAAACTCCTTAAGGCAGAAGAAAATAGCCAGCCTAGAGGAATCAAAAGAACGGAGTTTTTTTTTCATTTTATAACTCTTTTCACCATCATTTGCAGTTTCCTTATCACTTTGCTGTGCTTAAATTCCATTTCTTATAATTACTTAATCTTTTCACAAACAGAATTATTAAATTACACGGCTTCACTGCACACTAGAGGTCAAGATGTATTGAGATATTGTACTTTTGTACAATGATGTATTGTACTTTTTTGATTTACAATCACTGAAAGAGGTAATGCCTTGTATTACAAATCTTCAGTCACTACTGGGCTTCTCGCTCACTACTGAAAACAAACTAGCAATTAGATCTAAGAGTGAGCAGATAAAAAAACTAAATATTTTATGACTAATAATTATATACATTTGACATCAACACAGAACCATAGGACAGTTTGGGTTGGAAAGAACCTCAAAGATCATGAGGTTCCAAACCCTCTGTCATGGGCAGGTACACCTTCCACCAGACCAGATTGTTCAGAAACCCACCCAGCCTGGCCTTGAACACTGCCAGGGATGCAACTTCCACAACTTCTTTGGGCAACCTGTTCCATTGTCTCCTCACCATCACAATACAGAATTTCTTCCTAATGTCTATTTTAAGTCCACCCTCTTTCATTTGAAAGCCATTACTCCTTGTCCTGTCACTACATGCACTTCTAAAAACTCACTTTCCAGCCATTCTGTAGGCCTCCCTTAGGTACTGGAATGTGCTCAAAGGTCCCCCCAAAACCTTCTCTTCTCCAGGCTGAACAGCTCCAACTGCTGTCTCAGTCTGTCTTCAAAAGAGAGCTGTCCCAGCCCTCTGACCACCACTGTGGCCGTCCTATGGACTCATTCCAACAGATCTACATTCTGCTAATGTTGGGGGCCACTGAGTTGGACACAGTACTCTTGATAGGGTCTCGCAAGAATGGAGTACAACGTGAGGATAACCTCCCTTCACGGCTGGTTATGCTTCTTGATATAAACAAACATAAGTAATAGAAAATTAAAGAGTTTTCCTTCAATTCATTTTAAGCAATTTTTTTTTCAGAATGCTGTGCAACTAGAATAACCCAGTATTGTCATCCATCTTTAAATACTACCCTTTCCTCTGTTACAAACTTCATTAGAAAGTCCAAAAAGAAAAAAAAAAAAAAAAAAAAAAAAAAAAAAAAAGCAGAAATACAAATGAAAGCTGATTTGTAAATGAAAATTCGTTTTGCCTGATATTCACTTTCCCTTTCCCCCCCCCCAATATTAGAAAAAGTCCAACTGAACTCACATTTACTGAATTTACATAGTAAGTGATACTAATTTTTTAATCTGTAGGTTTTCAACACAGATACTTGAAAACGTAAAACAATAAAGGTACTGTTTACATGGTAGGCATTTTGATTCAATGGACTTCCAATAACCTAGTTAAAAATTTATTATTATACTGAGTTAAAAACTTACATGTACTGAGCATGTGCAATAGTCTTATTTTGTAAATGATATCTAGTTAATTTTATAAGTTTTATTTTAAATTCACTAAGTTTATTTGCCAGTGATTTACTTACTGCCTCTGGAACTCTGATGGAGTGTTTCACACAGTGTAAATTTAGAGGAAGATGCAAGTCCTGGACTCTGTAATTTAAACAGGATTTTTCCAACTGACTTCATTTGTGCAGCATTTCACCCACACACTTAAAAACATTTATTATATAGACAACTAAAGGTATATTTATGAAAAGAGAGATTTTTATCTTCAGTGGAAATAAATACTAGGTTTCTTAGACCTCAATCACACAATTCTTTGCTATGAGTAGCATAAAACTACAGCGTGTAGAATTTGAAAGGACAGACTGGAGGACTGAAAGGACTGTATGTTACCTATCTCTTCTATTTGTTTTCTTCCCTCATGATTGCATATAGATGTGTTAACACCTTCAGGTTTTGGGTTTGTTTTCCATTGTGAATACTGTGATATTCACTTTTTTATGCAAAAGAAATCTAATCCATTATTATTCTGCCAATTTTTCTCTCATTCTTTGTTGTGTTATGGAAATACAGTACTTTTTATAGTATAAGGTATCACATTCTTATACCTATTTTTATAAAATTATTAGGCTTAATAATACTTTACTTCCATAGTCAATAGTTGAAACACAACATAAAAATTATTAGGGGCACATCAAACCTCAAGAGTGCCTAGTCCAGAACCTGGCTGAGACCTGGGTCAGCTACAGAAGATTTCCCAGAGTCATGCTTTGCTCAGTTTTAAGTATCTCCAAAAATAGGGACAAAAACTTTGACCTATTCCAGTGCTCAGTTAGTCCTGGAACAATAGCAGTAATAACAACAACAACAGAGTAACCAGTAACAATTAAAAAATGTCTTATGTTTTAACAGAGCTTCATAGGCCTCTGGGGCTGCCAGCTAGGGTTCTCTGAGAAGACTGCAGCTTTCATATCTTCACCCGCTACCATCAGGTATATTTATATGTTCACAGGTAAAATCTGACTCAGCCTTCCTGTATTGGGCCAAGCTGTCACAGCTCTCAATTTCTCTTTGTATGACAGTATTTTAATTCCAGCACTGCCATTGTGGGCCTTCAATGAACTCACTCCAGCATGTCCCTGTTTCTCTTTTACTGAGGAGCCTAACGCTGAATCCAACAGTCCAGATGCACCTGACCATGCCCGAGTGAAAGAGAAGGATCACCTAATTCCTGAAAAATGTCAGCCTCCCTTACCTAAGGACACATCACTGATTTATGGTCCGCTTTTGGTGAACCAGAACTCCCTGAACTTTTCTGTCAGGCTGTCTTTTTCAGCTGGTCAGCCTCCTGTGTGCCAGGGGTTGTTCCTTCCCAGATACAAGACTTGCCACTTCCCTCTCTTCAACCTCATGAGGTTCCTGTAAGCCCGTGTCTCCATCATGCCCAGCTCCCTCGAATCATTATCTTGTGAAGAGTTTTGATAAAACACCTTGTATAAGTGACACAAATTTAAGATATTCTCTATTTCCATTTTGTTTTCATAATGAACCCAAGCACGACTGTCAACCTCAAGTATATACAAGTGAATTCCTGAGGAAATGCAAAAAAAAAGGTTACTATGAATAAACAGACACAGATTAATGGAACACTTGTTACTGACAGAACAAGAGGACACAGTCTCAAGCTACGTCAGGGGAGGTACAGGTTGGATATTAGGAAAATTTTTTCACCAAAAGAATAATAAAGTACTGGAATTGTCTTTTCAGGGAGGTGGTAGAATAACCATTTCAGGATGTGTTTAAAAAAAGACTGGACATGGCACTTGGTGCTATAGTCTAGTTGAGGTATTAGGGCATAGGCTGGACTTGATGATCTTGGAGGTCTCTTCCAACCTCCTCATTATTCTGTGATTCTGTGATTGTTAGAATTTTAGAAATAAGTGCTTTACATAGAAGTTTCCAGGATAGAATCATAGAATCATCTAGATTGAAAAAGGCACTTAAGAAAAGTAAGACCAACAATTAATCCAACACTGCCAAGTCCACCATATAAGATATTCCTAAGCATCACAACTACGCATCTTTTAAATATTTCCAAGGATGATAGAGTGCTTCATAACTCTTGGTGAAGGAATTTCTCCTAGTATCCTAGGTATTTCGCTTTGAATAAAATTGCCAACTATCACAGTGCCTGGAGAAATCAGCCACTGCCAATGATGTCGTTTTAAAAAGATCTCTATTCTGATTCAGTTTTAGCTGATCAGCATGAGCTGAAGAGTAGTTTAAGCAGTACTAGCTCATTTAGTATTAGCTGATGCAGTATTCACTACTGAAGTACCAGCTGATTAAATTACTAGAAACAAATTGACATTTTTGAAATTGGCATGCAGAATTAACATTACAACTGAGAATAAGGACAGGTCAATGTCCAACCTGGTATCATTAAAACAAAATAATAACCATCCTTTACCCAGAGTATTTTTATTGAAATACACATCCACAAAAGAATTCCTACCAAAACCATAAGCAATGAAAAATAATTGTTAAAAAAGTCAATCAGATCTCTAGAACAAACTTGAGTTACGCAGTTCATTGTCCAACATTAATTAGCTATCGTCAGCTTGATATTGTCTTTCATTTTTCACTGAGATGACACACATAAGATGCAGTTTGTCTGAAAGTACAATGAATAGGCTAGGTTAACCCCTTCCCAGTGCTGTTTGTGCTGCAGAGTTACAATGCTGTGCACTGACTTCATGCCTTGTGACAGTGCAAACACCACTAATGAAGAGTTGCATGAAGAACTGAAATAGCAGGTCTCAGGGGATCAAGAAAGAAAGCACTAAGCTTTACTGTTTATTAGTAAGGGGTAAGTGCCAATCATTTAATGATTTAATTACTGACACTAATTAAGAAAATGCACAACAGTAAGACTACAATCAAAAAAACAGGTGTTTTTCAAAACTCACAGTTTTTTAGGCTAGGATCCTGAGAACTGTATTTTTCTTACAGGTAGTTTGTATGAGGGCAGTGAAAAAAACCCCAAACTTTGCCAGAATAGCAACTCTACAGATCCTACCATCTAATAAATTGGGATAGTATGGTGCATTTTAGCAAAATGACAATTCTTAAAATTCTTTGCAGAGATGGAATGTTGTTTTTTAAAAAGCAGCATACCTGTGCACCATTACAGTCTCTTTTGAGAAGGTCTGTATAGTCTACACAGATAGAAAATTAGAGTTGGGCTTCCATTTAATGTCATTAATCATTGATTACCTTTTCTTCATTGAAAGTACTGAAAGATCAGCAGATAACAAGTCTTGTCTGTCTGACTGCTTGTTTGATTGTACAACACAGATACTATTGAAAGGATCTTTGTGATTTTTTGGAAACAATTTGGTCAAGTAAAATGTCAAAAATCAGAGGTACAGTGAGAAAGCATGAGTATAAGGAAAACAAAGTTGCTACTGCTTAAACATTAGGTTGTAATACTCCTTTACTGACCTCTAATGAGTTTCTGCAATTCACATGAAATTTCTTTGATGAATTTTTTAGTCTATTATTTCCACATGGGTGTTCCTGCTTTGTTGCTACTTAGTGATGCACAACTGACAACATTTCTGGACCAGATTCCAAGGACACTTATGAAAACTGGTGCGTATTTTTGACATTAAGAGAGAAGTGGGGAAGCTAGCATAAAGAAGGATAAAGAGAGCTGAAGGGGAAAACAAATGCATAGGAAGACACACAAATGGTAAATGAAGAACTCAGGAAATATTAATTGTTTCACTAAGAGTGTGAGGCCCACAGATATTCACAGCACAGCTGAAAAATCAGGCACCCTCTGGTGCCAAAGAACATGTAGTGGTGAAGTGTAGGCCTGGCATGCTGCTGGTCTTTGCAAGTGCACAGCAATCCTTCTGCATTCCACTCAGACCAGCTAAAGAATACTTCCTGAGAGCAAAAAGCATGCCTTCTCAAAGCAGAAAACACACCCCCCCCCAACACCAGTCAGAATGCACTCCAGCTTTGCCACAAAACTGAGCCACAGACTGTAAGAGGTAACTCACCTAGCAGAGAAGGTGTAAGGACAATTGTTGCCCTAAAGGTCCCAGGATTTGGATGGAACTGAGTACTCAGATTGTGATAAACAAAAATAAGACTACTGGAGAATAAACACTATTTTTAGACCATGGATTCTGCTAACTCTGTGCAACTTAGGGTATTTTGGCAGAAAAGGGAAAACGCATTAACTGTTGGAGAAATTTTGCACATTCCTTTAAAAGCTTTTAAATTAGGAGCATTTAGAGATAAATACTCCAGTAGAGAGATTTAAATTACCCAAAAATCCAATTTACACTTAAATGTTATTTGTGATTTAATTTCTTATCCACCTTTACATCATTTTTATGTTAAATGTCTTTTCTGGACGTGTCAGCATTCTAAAGAGAAAAGAAATTATTAAATTCCTCTCCAGAACACATACTAGTGTAATTTATTTATCTTAAAGAAAACATTAGTGTTGCAGTCAGAAAGTAATACCAAGAAAATATTTTTCAGAGAGTTTAAGATTTTTTCTAAAACTTCAATCTCAAACATTTGAGTATAATTGAATCAGAATATTGTATGAAGTATTACCTTCTTATTTTTCTGAATCAGTTCTTCAAAACAAATTTCAGTAGCCTTCTAAAACCATCAGTCTTTGGGATACCATTGAGATCCCAGTGCCTGTAGCAATACTATATAGTCAAAGACACAGCTTTCTTTGTAATTGTGCATTACCTGCCCTGCACTTTCCTGGCAATATTCTCCCAAATGGCAAGGAGTGCTTGACTACCTTTGTAACATCTTTTCCCTAAATAAACCCCCCAAAACAAACAAACAAACAAAGAAAAACCCAACCAAACCAAACCAAACAAAACAAACAAAAAAACCCTGAAAATTTTTTAAAATTTACCTGTAATGTCTGAATATATTTGATTAGGCACTACAAATAAGGATTATTAATTTATCTCCTGAAAGTCAGCTTTGGAGAGGATACCTGTATGACTCTGGTGAAAAAAACGTGAGATGTAATATTTCTTTGAATCTGACAGTCTCCATATAGACCCTTCTCTTGCCTACAATCAGATGTCTAATAAATATGATTTTTGAGACTGATCTGTGCACAATGAGATATTAGTCCTTACTGTTTCAAGGTATCTATAGCTCAATGAGTTCTGATGACTTGCGGTTGCAGTTTTACATTCTGTTCACAAACTAAGAAGCAAACAATAAACCAGAAAGAAAATACTAATATGGAATTAGAAAAAATTGTCTTGATAAAAGAATAATTGCAGGGGCCACACACTGACACACTAAAAACTGAGAGGTGTATATTCGGTTCTCCTACATTAGAGACCCCTTTTTATTCTCACTGATTCTTCAAAATGCTTTCTTTGTAAAGTGAAAAGACATGACAGATCTATTAACATCAAAGAAATACAAACTCTTGATCTTCAGGCTCTCAGAGTAGTGTATCTTTTCCCCCAAGGTTAAAAGGTATTCTGCAATAAGACACTGACCCATGCACTCATAGATAAGGAAAAAGATGCACACATACCAAAAAAAATCAGATGCTAAAGACTTAGAAGATCAGCTCAGTGGCAGCAATGAGCATTAATTAACAAAGTTATCTATAAATTCTCACTTAAGTGTACATGCTAGAGAGGAACCCATACAAAAATACCAGTCTATACCATACTGAAGAAAAAACAATGTTTGGGGCATTCTAGACAAAAGGTGTTTTTTTCTGGCTATGGAAAAGGTAAACAATCTTGCTGTGCTTGGAGATCTGAGAATAATTTGGTTAGAAGTTCTAATATTTTCATATAAATAAAATCCACAAATTCTATCCAAATTCTGCATTTCAAAATAAACAAATTCAAGGCCAAGTGTAGCTAAAAATTCTGTTCAGCCTCCATTCACATATTTGCATTTCTTCAGAAGAAAAAAAAAGAAACAGAAAATTGAAAGAGTACTGGAAATGTATTTATTAGTATTTAAAGTTATGTATCTTTGAGAATAAATGTTCCTTTTTAAAAAAACATTTTGTATCCTATACTTTATGCACAAAAAATCTAGAAGGAATAATGATCAGGTTTCTCAAAACTGTTTATACATAACCTACCTAAATTGAGATCAATTATTAATTGTCTCAAGGTTCTCAAGACACCAAATGAGCTCCTGCTCTGTATCGGTACTGAGCTGCTGTCAAATGGTGTATAACTGAGAAGAATTTTCTAGAGACTTTCTGTCATGGGAAAATCCTTCAGATTTTTCATGTAAATCTAAAAGCTATTTTTAACATGCTTATATTACCCACATTCATACTTTTGAGTTGCCAAAGCACTTCATTTCACTATAATGTTTTTAGAAGTCTACAGTTCTTGATAAAAAATAACACTGAGCTGCTACATAGAATGCAAATAATCAATCTAAGAGAATCATGTTTCATTAGCTTAAAATTTTAACATGTCTTTAGTAACAAATATATCTTCAATTAGTGTATTGCCAAATTATTTTAAAGGCATCTAAATTAATTTCTTATGAGACATTTAATTTTAAAACCAACTATATATTGTAAATACTTTTAAGGGAATCTGTATCCATTTTATTTCAAAATTTGTACTTAAGAGTAGATACAGTGTCATCTTCCTAAAATGTTGTGGGACCTTTCTGAGTTCCAGTTTACCTCCAGTTTTTAGAATGCATACATCTTTAGATGCTACAACCTTTAAGTCACTTTCTTCGGACCACAGATATTGAAAAAGGTCTGTGAACATGTTACACTTCATCACATTAAGAATATGTCTGAAGATGAAACTTTATAAAAGAGGAAAAAAAGGTGACTAGGATTTTCCACTAATGTACTTCATCTGTGAATTTTAAAGCTTTATAACATATCCTGTAAAATAACTAATCCTTGTATGTCCTGCCCCAAATCAACATACACAAAAACACATAAACACAGAGCTGTCATATATTTGAGCTCTGCTATCAATAACACTAATATTGTAATCTTCCACAATTATAAACTGTATTTGCTTAAATGCTTGCCACAGCCTCCAATTTCACTTCCTATATAATACATTATTATATATAGATACAATAATTTTGATATAATTGTGATATAGTGTGATACAAGAATCTCCAAATCAGATTTTCTGGAAAAGTTAGTGTCAATGAACACAATGCAAAATGCATGTTGAAACTATATGTATTTCCGAGTCTAAGATTACAGCAAATGCCTTATTAGGACACACTAAAGTCTTGTTGTCTGCTATCATGTCTCCATGTCAAAAGAACGTGCTACATATGGGGACATTAACCTGGGTAATTTTTGGGGTCCTTTCATTTCATATGCATAACTACATTAACAATGGCATTCCTGCTTGTTCTTTTAGTAGTAATTTAGAAACCTCCTGTACATGGATTTTTTAAATTCTTTACAACTATAAATACTGTCTGCCTCCACAAAAATGAACAGTAATTTCCATTTTTTACCTGCTTTTAATAACTCTTCTACTAAAATCCCCAAACTCTACAGTTCTATTATTATTGAGCAGGTGGACACCCATTCTGTTTTCATTCTCTCCTCTGCCCCCATAATTTTGCAGACCTTAGCCATAATCCCCACTTCTGCCAACTCTCCTTGAAACTGAAAAGAGTCTCAGCCTCCTCAGACTCTTCTCACACAGCAGCTGTCCCATTCTCTGGACCATTTCAGCTGCCACTGAAAGCATTTTATGTAACTCAGTTGTGTTTTCTTGAGATAGGTACATCAGCCTATATTCTAGCATATAAGATACAGGTGCACTAAGGTTTATACCATTTCCAATGATTTCCTCCTCTTCCTAATTCCCAAGGTAGAATTACTCATAGGTTTAAAACTATGTTTTTTACATTAAAAAAAAAAGAAACAAATGGATTCTCTTTGACACTTCTCTATTAAGTCTAGCACCTTGTGTACTCTCTATGAAATGCATAAAATCTGACTCTGAGAATATTCAGATATATAGAAGAAAACTGATATTTAAGCACACTGTTTCAATAGATACAATGTAATTCACCACAATCAGCCAGTAATTGCCATTAAACTCAAATTTATTGAGCAAAGCTCTCTATTACAAAGGCTACATTCTGAGAATACATATCCATCAGCTGAAATAAGCCTTCAGTTTTATAAAAAACTTATTACCAAAGATGATAAAAGCATTTTCCTAGTCCTGAATCTCTGCTTTTCTCCTCCTGCATTTTCTCCAGTTTGTCAGGAACCACTGACAAACTTCAATGCATTACTGGCCTCACTATGCCCTTATCTGTAAGGTTAATTTGCCTTTTTATTCACATTCGTTCTACCTTTGCTTTTCAATCAAAAAACTTTGGACCCTACAACCTCATTTTAACACAAAGAATCTTTCACACACAAAAAAAATCCTTGTTTATTTTCAAAATCATTACATTTAGAGATACTATGCACTCTTTGTTACTGGTAAAAAGGTGTGTTTTTTTACTAGAACAGGAGACCAATTGACTATTTGTCTTTTCAGTCTAGACATCACCTGCCCATATTATCTACAATTATTTTACATATTGGAGTGTATGTGATATTCTTGGATGAAAAAAATTACACAGGTGGAACTTTCGTGGAAATGTCCATACCTAATTAACTCTCACTACCAAAATAAATTTCTTATCACTTTTCCTTATTGTTTCTGCCTTCCTTCTTCACAAGTCCATATATTAAAATAAAATCAACACCACTAGAACCTCTCTTCATTCATATACTGGTACTGAAGTAGAAAGCACAGATAGCTTTACAAAGAAAATTAAAAATCAGTTCCTTAGGAGTAACTAGAACAAAACTCTACCCACTTAGATTTCACAAAGACATACAGATGAAGAATTTACATCCCAAGAAAACAAATTTTAAATTTCTATTGAATTCTCTTCCTGAAAACAGCCTTGTTGGGAAAAGGCTTTCAGAATTTATGTTTTGTAGGAATTTGAGAATGTGTTATGAAATTCTGTTTTTGCTACTACTTTGCACAGCAGAACCATGTTCGAAGTGTTTACAGTCATGTCCCAGAATTTCTTGTAAACTTAAATTACCATATGCCACACATTTTCAATTTTATGTTTACTAGTAATTTTATGCCTATTAAAAGACATTTTAATTGTCCTTTATCAATATATTCTCCTCAGTTATGTAACATGAAATTTGTAATCAACAGACAAAATTCTACATTCAATTTTTTCATAACATGTACCTTACAGTTTTCTGTAATTCAGTGAAAGCCACAATAGCAATCTGTACTCAACCTGATGTTGAGTACGTAAATTTTACAGCAATTTAAAGTCAAGGTGTAACTTTGTTCTCCACATAACTTCCTTTAGAAGGAAGCAATCAAA
Organism: Vidua chalybeata; assembly: GCF_026979565.1. Lineage (NCBI taxonomy): Eukaryota > Metazoa > Chordata > Aves > Passeriformes > Viduidae > Vidua > Vidua chalybeata. The sequence continues at coordinate 21,427,123 of NC_071570.1, read as the reverse complement.
ATAAATTAGCAATTTGCAAATTAATCTGTATCATAAAAAATTTGTTTAAAATACTGTGCATATTCACAAGAATTTGAAAGGATTAAATTAAAAAATAGTTTTCCTAATTATTTTGAACAAATATGGCTTTAAGCAAACACTGATTAAGCCAGAATCACTCTATCCATATGTTATTTTGGGGGGATGGAGTTTACTGAAAGATAGTGTGCACAAAAGTGAATGGTGACCTTTCTATACACATTCAGGTATTTTTCATTTTCTAAAGATGTTGTCAGAGATTCACTATTGAAACAGATGCTGCTAATCAAATTTTATCTCCATTTCAGCCAGTGAGGGTTAAGCTTCAGACAGGGGATAAAAATACTGTAAAACACCACAGCAGTTGTTGTCCTGTGTGAATATAACCTAAAAAAAAAAAAAATCTAAAATTTCTGTACCACTGTTTCTTCTTCCTCTTTCCCTAAGAGCCTTCCTATATTAAAATTATGATATGTACCTCTAGTAAAGTTTTGAAGCATGCAGACATATTCTTAAGCAAGCTAGCAGACACACTGGAATTCACTGCCAATTCTGACACAGGAATATTAATGACTCACATTCCTTTATCTGCCAGTGGTTATTACTGATGCTGCAGGGAATTACACAGCGAGATAACTACCCATACTGTAGTTTCTCCAAAAACACTTGCTGTTAACAGATAACATTAATCTAAATCATGTGGGTTTGTCCAACTCTGCAAAGCCATTAACGTACAGTTCTCATATCTAGACTTTTGGGTGTCTGGGAAGATTTGAGACCCTGAATTTTCTGACTCTGGTTTTATACATACTCAAAAATTTTCCAAAGATAAAGGCTTTTTTTTTAACTTGAGGAACTTCACTGCCTCCACAGTCAGACACAGGCAAAGTTGCCACAACTTCTCAGATTCCCAAGCTTGCAACTCAGCTTTGTTCAGTAGCCTGCTTTAGGGATGTAGGGGTTTACAAGTATCTGAAGTAACAACTCTGAAAACAGCACTAAACAGCTCTGAAAGAGTCACAGCAAGAATATTCAGAGCACCAGAGATGCAGATAGAAAAAATGTTCAGAAGAACCATTCTGTAATATTCTTCCATTTGTTCTGAAGTTCAAAACCCTGGTGATTGAATTCTGAATCTACACTTTACAAAATACACACAAATCTTTTGTTCATATTACATTTCAAAATGTTTTCTTATGTACAGATTTAGAGTTAACCAAAACACACTCATAAAAATTATTTAAACTGAAAAAATTTATTCCTCAAGCAGCTCACAATTTTTCTGTTGATAATTTACACCAGGTTAAACAGATATGGTGGTAGTTATGGCTTCCACTGGAACTAAATTATTCAAATTTGCATCAGTGTAAGGATTTGAAAAATAAGGGTTGGATAAACCCTGGCTCATGCAAAGAGCTTTATTACCTGTAGTTTCTGCAGCTAAGTCAGTATGTTTGGAATGATTGCATAATATTTTAATTTTCCCTGACTTTTAATCTTAACTATCCCATTTATTCCAAAGCCATCACTTTGCTGCAGAGCAAAATGAATGAATATAGAATGGCTTGGTATGACAAACTGTCCCACTTTCCCCTAAAACTGAAACTTTAACTGATGGGTGATTTACTTGACGTATGTAATATCATATTTAACAAGTCCAACATAAAATTACTCTTGCAACAGTATGTACTAATTTTCATCAAATCCACTGAAAAATGTCCTAGAGTTGAGCTGAAGAGAGGCTATCAAAATTCTTGCGGAAAAAAAGAAAGAAAATTGGAAGCTTTTTTTCCCCCCAAAAAAATCCCCAGCTTATAGTTCAACTCTCTTGAATCACCATTATTAAAAAAAAAAATAAATAAAAGCGCAATATAACCAAAGGGCTGTATCTTACATACAGTGCATGCTATCACCACCAATATAAAGACAAATGACATTGTAAAAAATTACCAATAAAGAACAGTAAGATTTTATCTTTAATTTTTTTTTGTCACTGCCCATACTTGAAAGCAATTAATTGAAATTACCTGTTAAAATATATCAGAGTTTGAATGTAAATCTAATTTACTCTGAAAAAAATTCACAAACTATCAAAAGTACATGCACAAAAAAGTAAATAATTTCCAGACTGGGCTTCACTGCATATAGTGTTTATGAACTTATTCTGGAACAGTGGATGTTTTTATGTGAACCATATATGTCCACTTGTAAGACTTACTGAAATATAACTGCTTTCTGTAATTTAATTACTTTGAAAGATCTGTTGGGTAGTTTAGTCTTACAGACAAGTGCTTAGAGAGAAGAAAATTCAGTATGGACTGCATGAATGTGTTTCAGATAGTTGAAGCACATAAAAAGTTTTTTAAGAGAAAGAGTGGTATTAGCAGGGAAAAACACACATATTCCCTAAAAAGCAAAACTTTTTAAAAAGTCGAAACAAAATATAGAGGAAAAATGGTTTCACTAATACTAAATTACTGTCTTTACATCCTATTAAACAAGAATTTGTCTCAATTACCCCAACATCTGTTATAAGTAATCACTCTCCTGTCAGAACTGATCCTGGCCTAGAGATGATGATATGATGGTACAGTGGTTCCCTGCATGATGGTAACTGTCACAATATACATTAGAAGCCAAAGAACAAGCTAAGCATTATTCACATTTGAAACAATTGGGAATAGAAGCAGTATACAGCAAATGCATTGTTTTTAGTCAGTATTTCTGTTTGCCTTTTTACAGTAAGCTGCAAACACTTCTGCTGAAGGAAGAGAGAATTTTTGCTTCTCTTCTAAAACAGCATCTCCAAAGAAGTAGCAAAAGAAAAACGTCAGAGCAGAAGCTATGTAGCCAAGAATGAAGAAAGAACACTAAATAGACAAAGTTACCGCAGAGAATTTATGTAGCAGTTAACATAGAGAATTTTGAAATGCTGGTGTGGCCAGGCCTTTCTCAGTGTGTAAAAGGAACAGGACACACAAGAATCAACTCAATTACTAAAAAGCAGGATGTGGACTATCTGCAGAAAAATATTTGATTCTACTAATACAAATTAAACTCCTATTTTTCAAAAACTGGAATAATAGGAAAGATCAGGAATAACACTTTAGAAGGAATTTATATTTCCTATCTTTCTTTGAGCTCAGTGGTTAAGTAAGCTCACCCTTGGCAAGGTCAGAAACACATAATAATGTACCATATTTTATAGTTTTTAAACAAATATGTTATGTAGGAGTCTCTGAAACATATATGCATCTTGTTATTAAACAGATGAACCTGCATAAAGCTTCTGGATAGTTACTGTTCTGTCAGTTCATTTAAAGAAACAAGAAAAAACCCACTCCTTTTCTTATGACAAACAAAGCTATATTACTAATATCTCAGTAGATGTGGTGAAGCATTGCCATCTACACCGCTGAGAACAGCCCACCCAAAGAAAAACACTGCAGACTAGCAGATTGCTGCTCCCCAATGAGCTAGTACTAATGAACAAGTACTTTCTTTCCTCAGCAAAATGTGTTTTATTCCTTCTTAGTGTGTACTGATCCTACAAATACCAAACATAAAAGAAGACATCTAAAAAATACTCATAATTCTTGAGATTTTTTTCACTTCTTGTATGTAAAAGCATCACATCATATTACTAACATCAAAAAGTAAAAACAGCACAGGTATTTTTGCCACATTTCAATTTTGTTTACTTTTCTCAGTCAAGTGTAAATTTAGTTTCTGGATAAAGAGTAAGAATCAAATCTGGTTTGCACGTATACTTGTTGACACAGTACGTTTATCAGCCCCCATGAACACATTTCAGAGTGTGGGGTCTTTCAAAATGATGAAGAGAAACAAAGGCATCTCGTTCCCTCTCTCTCTCAACTGCGAAGGTTGTATGTAAACCAAAAAGTACTAAGGACTACCATTGGAAATCAGTTCAGTAGCATTAAGCTGGCTTGCTACTTGGTGCTACTAATCCCACTCACAGTGATTTGACAGCGAGACTGGAAGAGCATGAGTTCTTTACTCATTTGCAACTACTCTAGAAAGCATACAACCTAGTGTCAATGTTTAGATATATCTTCTCTTCTGCAGTGCCTTGATGTTAGCAACAGGAGAATAATGGCAAGAAAAAAGGAAATCATAGCCTTTACAGGGTGACAAAGAAAAAAACAACAAATTTTTTATTCCCTTTGTCTCACCTTCTGTGCCCTCTTCCCATTAAAATGAAGTGGCATGGTCCCACCACTGAATAATTTCAAGAAAAGCACTAGGTCAAAGTAGGGTCTGGGGCCCTTCTAGAAAGGGCAAAGCAAAAAAGGAGCAAGAGCATGTGCAAGAGCAGAGGGCAGAGCAACTCCTGCACAGAAGGAACTTTTCTTCAGGCAAGGAGGGCTAATCCTGGACGAAAACACATCTTTCTGTGTGTCTGCATACATAAGGCTCACAGATGCTGTCCTATCTCACCCAGGCCATAACTATGTCTATGTGTGTGTCCCAAGTACTGTGTGTAAGATGAAAATGTGACTATACCCTCAAAGAAATTAGAAAAATAGAAGAACATTAACTTAACACTCACACTATAAATGCAATATTAAGTGGAGTCACATAAACATATATATGACAAACAATTTAATTAATACCATGTATGTATACCATTTGCATATATGTATACAATTATTTAAGCAACTTAAAAGCTGGTGCATATTAAATACTTAAAAATCATAATCTCATTCCGAGAGAAAACTGTCTCAAAAAGCTTATCTTTGTGCTTCTTACAACTTTTAAAACAGGTGGACTACTACAACTGCAAAAGTGTCCAATACATGGGCCCACTTCCCAATTAATTATTTGCTTGCTAAAGTGTTAAAATGTCCTTGGCTTCACCTTAGACACAATCATCCCAGCTGGTCATTATCCAACTGGAAAGGGGCCAAAGTATCTCAGCTGTCAGTACACAAAAAATATGTATGTTTTTTCCTTTTTCCTCCATTTACTTCACTTTCACATAATTGCACTTAAAAGAAGGAAAGCTTATTATGCATGAAACTGAAAAATGTCAGTATCTCTTTTACTGCTGTGACTCCATATACCTGAAGTGCAGGTATAAGGTATAAGTGGGGTGATGAAGAACTCTTCCGTATGCATTTATTGAAAACTGATTCATCCAGCCTTACTACAGCTGATTCTATTACTCTGTGTTTCTACTTAATTTAACACATATGTGAAAAAACACGTAAGTCTTCTAAAGAAAGAGATGAAACAAATTTATTGATTGTTCATGTATCTGCATAGAGTCAGGAACTAGCAGAAAAATAGGAAAATATCCCTCAATGAAGTGAATGTTAGCAGTCAGCTTACAGCCAGTGTTAAAAGTCAGCTTGCAGTAAACCTGCAGATCAACAGGTGGAAAGCAAATGGCTTTTCTCATTTGCACATTACTTCTGGAAGAAGCCAAAGGACAGCTGGGAGAATGAACACATGTAAACAAGGCAGACCTAATGATCTCCTAATTAAAAAGAAGATATTATCTTTCCATTAATAGATAACCTAATTGACCAAACTCCAGCAGTTTCCCCTCAGTACAAGTGAGGGGTGCCTTTCCTCCCTGAAAACATAGGTGCCTTTCCTCACTGAATTGTCACACGTTTAGGCCAGCCACTAAGTTATCAGTTCTGCTTGATTTGTTTGGATACTGTACTCTGCGACAGCTGTCGGAAATAATACATTAGAACAGCTGTTGCAGCACTTACAAAGGGACAGGAATTTTAATTGAACTGAATATTAATTGGGAGGGGGATGTATTTTTTTTTTCCATCGAAATTAAGACAGTAATATTCAAAGAATGTCATATGTCTTTAAGGTATTTGACCAATGTCTGATAAGCAAGGTTGGTTTTTGTTTTGTTTGTGTAACTTTGTGACAGTGGTTTCCACCATCCTACACGAACCACTCCATGCTTAAGAAAAGGGGTACTAAGAAGAAGAAACAGTAAGGAAGTAAGGAAGAAAAAAATCCTTTTCAAATACTTGCTGTGATCTAGAGAGTACCTCGAAGTTTTTGAAGAATCATTCAAAAGGAACATTTTGAGACTCATAGTAACCACTAGCTGAAAACGAAACTATTCATGATGGCCGAGACCTAAGCATAAATGAATAATAAGCTTACTTTCAGCATCAGCGTAGAGCAGCAAGCACAGGAGCACCACCACTGGCCTGACTACGTGCATCATCCGACAGTTTGGCACCAGCATGCTTTGGCAGCCTTGTTCTCACTGGCTTAGAAGCCACTGCGAGTCTGTCCAGTCTGAAATTTCAGATGCAGTATTTTCAGAGCCTGTGAAAAAATAAAAATACAATTAGCAAAAAGAGACCAGAGTTTTTCTTTTCTTTGTTTTATGCATTCACAATTTCAGGCAAAACTATTTTAGAAAACAAAAGGGTAAGGCAGAAAGAAACATAATTAATATCAAGCTACTGGTATATACAAGAAGATCCAAGACACAGTATATGTTAGCACTGTTACAACACATTTCTTATTGTACCTTTACCACATAATCAAGCAACTATCACATCCTGAATCTTTAGTTAGAACTACAGCAGCATGTCCTAAACCAAAGAAATTAGTATGACAAGGCTTAAGACATCACTGGAACTCATGTTGCAAGAAGGTTATCAGAGCAGCTTAGATATCCATAACAAATCCACGTACCAACAGGTAGTTGATGCCCTGGCATCTAGTAGGAATAACACCACAAAATCTACTTCACAACATATTATTAACATGTTGCATTGTTCAGCAACTTTCAAAGGTTAAAATTCCTGTTGTGATTTCCTGCACATATCTGAATTATGCCTAATAGAAAAACAGAAATCTGGCATTGAATAAAGGGCTGAGATCTCAATTCAATCCATCTAATTTATTACAATGTATAATTGAACATGATACACTGGTAGAACTACAGCTCAAGTACCTCACTTGAGAAAACAGTTTTTTATTCTTGTCCAAATATGCCACACTAACAGAAATTAAGGAATATAAAAATATTTTTCCTCCTCCATCAGGAAATACTAGAGATATCCCTAAGCAGCCTGACATTGGCACTAAAATAACATGACATGCAATTATACTTTCTAAAGGATCTGCTACATATAGGCTTTGTTAAGTTTGATTCCACCACCTTCATTACCACACAAGCGGCTTCCATGCAGTAAAGATGACAACCAAGAGGGCAGAGAAAAAAGTATACTAATTATTATTCCACTAAATAGATCTTACAGCTTTGTGGGTGGCATAAAGAGCCCATTTTCAGTACAGAGAAATGCTCAAAAGAATTTACTCAAGGAAGAAAAGACATGAGCAGCTGGTAGAAATCTACACTATGTTACAAATCTCTTTTATAAAACTATCTTTTGAATCAGCTACTTCTATCAAAAAATACAAGTCTAAGAAATCTTCATAGGCAAAATGCTAAAGGCACCAGCTCTCCCCTTTCATCACTACCATCTTCAAGCCAGCATTTCAAATGACAGCAAAGTCCATGAGACACCAGTCCTGTCAGACTCAATTTGTGTCTGTGCAAGCGTATCAGAGCCAACTGCTGTGTAATGATTCCAATACTATCACGAAGATGGAGATGCATGAAATGTACTTTCAAGGAAGAGGTGATTTTTATTTTGCTTCTTCTGGAATGCAGGAGTTACAGGGAAGCCCTGAACTATCTCTACAGGCAGCTCACTTAAGAACAAAACTATCTTTTCATTAGTACACAACCATACTAGCTGATGTGTGAACGTGAACAGACAAATGAGGTGGGTACTAAGTACTCCCTTACTCCTTTCAGGGAGGAAGCAGAGAGGAAACAATACTGATAATTAAAAAGGAGAGAAGGGGAAAAAATGGTGATGGTGACCAGAAAGGTACTTGTTTTACAAAACAGGTTTTTAATCGGGGCACTGGGGCACATTATTTTCATTTCAAGCACTCCCATCAAAATATTAAATGTGGTGGCTAACAGGAAAAATGTTACCGTCTGCTTGGGGAAAGGAGGAATTTTAAAAACTTTATGATCCTGATATGTGAATATTCACTCATCCTCTACGAGCTGTCTGCAAATGAAGGGATGTTTCACAAAACCTGACAAAGAACAAAGAAAAGAAGAAAATAGAGCTTTTCTTTTTCTTACCCTTTTTTTTTTTTTTTTTGAGAAATCTCATTTTATTCTCACATTCTAAATGCACATACAACCATTTGGGAATACTGCACTCTGTGTCTGCTTTGAAGGTAATATTCATTATCACTCAGGTCATAAAATGAAAGCCCTCAGTATTCCCTTTCTTTCATGTTTCCAAGAGTCATGGCTTTAGCTAACCTGATGAACACACCAAGGTCTCCAGGACACCCTTTGCTTGTTGTTTGTTCTCCCTTTTTACCTGCTTAGGCCTTCAAGCAAATTGCTAGTATTCTAGCTCAGGAAAACATAAGCATTAGAATAAAGCTGGTGGTTGAGTCGTTTTTCTTTCAAGTTGAAGATGCACTGTTAACGCAGGTGATGGACTGGTTAACATAGAAAGAAGCAAGCCAAGAGATATTCAGGTACTATCAAGGCTCTCAACAAAAGTCTGCCTTTGCTTTACCCACAAGGAAAACAATCTTCAGACCCTACTACTGACAACTGTACCAACAATGGTATCATATCACGTAGTATGTAGGTCTGTACTTGGCTTATTTGTGAAAACTAACATGAAGATGCAATTCCTTAAAAGGACTAAATGAAATTACCAAGACAACTATCAGCTTCCACATCAAGCCACCTTAGTAGTTCCAAAGTAAAAGCCTCATCTAAAGCATTATTAATTCTTAAAATTAAATTAGGTTCCTTTCCTTTTCTATTTCCTCCTGATGATGGTTTGTTTCATCCTGACTGTGGCATCAAAGACAGTGAAAACACAAACAGCATTTGCAACACCAGGTTACACTAGCCTTGTCATCAGAGGACCAAAACTTGCCTTGCAGAATTAATCCTGGGTAGGTACTCTCTTAGAAGCCCCCTATTACAACATTCACACTGCACCAGGGCAGAAAGATGGGGTTTCACCTTGGCAGATGATCACAATAACTACAGAGGTCAACAGCTCTTTATGATGCTTTAATAAAAGCTGTTATTATTTTAGGTTAAGTGCTGTATAACTGCATATTAAATAATCAAAAATGACTCTTCCAATATCTCTATTGGAAATTACTCTTTCACTATCTTTAAAAGAGCTATCTATTAAACCAGGTAATACATCTAACAATAACACACAAATAAGTAAGAGTATAGATTTTCCCTGATTAGTGATATCTATTAATAGGATCAGTTAAAGTGCAGGTGTGCAGCACGCCAGAGTGTTCAATGCAGAGACTTTTAAAAAAGAATTCTCAGCAGAAGCACCGTAGCTGATAGTACCAGGGCATGGGCACATGCACCAATTATCCCCAAACGGATCAACTGGGTGAATGAAACATCTGAACACTGAAATGCAGTCTGTTTACTTTAGTAGCAAAAATAATCTTCTAGGTACTGTCATGGTGTTCACAAGATGGCTCCTGCTCCAAGACAGTTATAGGAAATGCATACCTGGGGGCAAATTTTAGAAACCAAAAAAAAGAAAGTAAACACTGAGTTTTTTTTTTTTAATCAGCTTGTTTTCCCATGCATGAATGTGCATTTAAATACTTGGTAACACAGAAATTCAGCTCAGCAGGGAAGAGTTGTCAGAAAAGACTTGAACATAGGCAAAAAAAAACCTCATAACACATGTAGGGAGCCACATTGACAAAAATAATGAAGCAAACAGTAACTTACAAAATTTTGAAAGAAAGGAATTATGAAGGTATGAGAGTTCATTTGTGCTACAAACAGGATTTCTGACTCAACTTTTCTAAAGTTTTAAATTGTTTAGAGATATGATTTTAGTTCATGGTCATCTCTGGTTTGTCACAAGGACTTCCCATAGAAACTGCCTATATTTCCCCATAGGAAAGTAACTGGATACACCCTATATTAAAAAAAAAAAAAAAACACCAAAAATTGTATTTCTCTAAGAAAACATGGAAGCAAAGATTAAAACAGAAGACTGTGCTAAAATTCTGTTTCTACACTTCATTCATCACATCCACAATCCTGAATGACACCCATTTCCAAGCAACAGATTTATAATACCACGGAAATGGAAGACAAGAAATACAAACAAATGAATTTAAAATTCCTAGAACTAGTGATGGAAAGGTTGTAAATACTTCCTGTATTTGCATATCAATCACCCCTCCTTAAAAAAGAAAATAAAAACAAAAAATCATGGAAAAATCTTGTCTGCAAAAACCTAACTGACAGCTGATTCATTACTAGAAAGAACAGAAAACAATGCATAAAATTACTTCTCATAAGCTCTTTAATCAAAATCAATTCAGAAACACCTCTGAGTAAAACAATGTCTTTTAAAGAGAATTAAATTTATTTTCCAAAGCAGTAAGGCCAACTGGCAGAAGCAGAAGTTCCACATTTTGCTTGCTCTTTTATTGATTGAACATGATAATTGTTTTCATAGTTGACCTACTGGAAAAGTTCTGTGTTTCATTATGCTTTTATTCTTAAAAATCCAAAATACAAACACATGATTAAGGAAATTTGAAGGACAGCTGTGGTGAGTGTTCAAAAGTTTAGTCTTATCACTCTCTGGATAACAATTCACCCAAATGCTTGTCTATTATTGCTGAATTTCTCTGTTAGAGTTATTCCAAGATGAGTGAGCATCCATCCTAAAACAGTAGGTTTCTGATGTCATGCAAGCATTCAAACTACATCACTATAAAACCAGAATTTTTTTGCAGTGCTAGATGGCATTTTGTCCATACAAAACAATATGTCAATCTGATTCTACATTGTAATTCTATTTTAAACTTCAAAAATATTCCTCTGTTACCATGAAAAACAGAGTAGATTTTTTTAGTAACTGAATAAATAGATTAAATTGTTTAGTGAATAAATCAACTCAATGACAGAAACGTACATTGAAATCACATCACTAGGATGTTTTTCTTGTATAGAAAGTTGTTTAAAGGTCTCTGTTTTTTTGCTTACAAAAAGACTTATGTTCATATGGAATCTTAAACCATACAGAGAAAACCTTGCCTAACAATGTTTATACAGCTTCTGCATCATTGAGAATCTATGGAAATAATTTAAACCATGTTATAAAGCTACAGATATTAAGCAGACAAATGAAACATCTTCCACTAAAACTGACTTCTTGCTGGAATTAACACAAATTCTGACAATACCCCAGACTTGACTCCTGTAAATTACTTGCATACATTAAACCTGAAATATTCCAACTCTGACTTTGCCCATTTGAGCAATTAAAGAAAGCTAACTCTATTCTGACACTTGCTAAAATAAAAATCATGTTCAGCAGCTGAACATGAGCCAGCAGTGCCCAGGTGGCCAAGAGGGCCAGTGGCTTCCTGGCCTGTACCAGCAATAGTGTGGCCAGCAGGAGCAGGGCAGAGATTGTCCTATCTCAGCACTGGTGAGGCCACACCCCAAATCCTGTGTTCAGTTCTGTGCCACTCACTACAAGAAGGTCGTTGAGGTGCTGGAATGTGTCCAGAGAAGGGCAACGGAGTTGGGGAAGGGTCTGGAATACAAGTCCTGTTAGGAGCACCTGAGGAAGCTGGAGGTGTTTAGCCTGAAGAAAAGAAGGCCCAGGGCAGACCTTACTGCTCTCTAAAACTGCCTGACAGGAGGGTGCAGCCAGGTGGGGAATCAAGCTCTTCTCAACACAGCAAGAATAAACTGTCTTGAGTTGTGCAACGGGAGGTTTTGAATGGACAACAGAAAAAATTTCTTCATTGAACAGGTGGCTAAGGATTGCAACAGTCTTCCTTGTGAAGTTGGTTGAGTTGCCAGCCCAGGAGATACTCAAAAGACATGGAAACACAGTGATTAGGAACATGGATGGACTTAGTGTTACATTAACAGTTGGACTCAATCTCAGATGTCTTTTCCAACAAAAGTTGTTCTGGATCCTATGATTACATTAATTGATTCCTCTGAAATCTGGTTTAAAAACAATACAATGACTGTGTTTATGCAAAAACCTTTACAGACTGATTTTTGTCTTGTTTGCCTCAAAATAAGAAGAAGTGAAAGAATATATAATTAGTACTAGGGTATTTGCCATACACAGTTTGTTAGTCTTTGACTGTCTGTTACATCACTTGAACAACAGCGGATAGAACTGTGCAGCTACCACCTCTTAGAAGAGGCTAAATCTGTGAGCATGTGAACCACATACAAAAGCACTCTGAGAGCCACTGTGCCATATACCACATACTCATCAGACGCTCTCAGGAAATGGGTCTCCAAAACCAGCTTTCAAGAACATGCTCCCAGCAGTCTAACAAAAAAGCACAACTACCAAGAACAGCTAGACTCTGCCATGAGCAGCTGAGTTTTCAGACCACAGAGGTGGCATCTGTCTGTGGCTTACTTCTTTAAAGAGCTAAGTATGTGGATGACCTAGCAATAAGAGTGATACTGCAGCTCGCTCCACTGCTATGCACATGACACAGACATGTCAATATTGCTTATAGCTAAACAGCCATCTTATTTTCAGGAGAATTTTAGCCTTCCTGTGTCTTTTTCAGCAGGGATATTGCAAAAAAATCAGGTTATTCCTCACCTTTAGGACAGGGCATGGTTGAAGCATACCAGGTATCGCAGATACTAAGATAAAACTAGAAATATATTTGCAAGTTTGGAAGTCAAATACAACTTCAGTATTACAATGTATTTTTTCTCTATCCTCTGCAATTTCTTTTTTAATGGCTTTTCTTTTTACTTTTCACTTAATAGTTTTGTTTCAAAACTATCCAATATACTTGTTGGCTAATCAGATTGAAGCATGACTGACTGAGATAGTGAATTTGCAGTACACACAGGACAGCAATCCAGCTGCAGCTAGTTTAGCCTGACTGCACTTTATTGTAATGTTGCTGATGGCAATACAATTGTATTAGAGGAAGAGATGGAGAGCTGAAATGGTTATTTTTCAAAAGTAGTTGGCATTATAAAATTATTTGGTAATCAAAGATAAAAACTTCCTGAAGCAATAGAAGCACTATTCTAGAAATGGCATAATCATGCATGGTTGTACACAGGTCTTCTTTTGGAGGAAAGATGACAACTGCAAAATGTCATTGTAATATAATGCATGTTTTACTACAGTCAGAGAAAAAGTAAAAATAATGTTATAAGCTCTGAGAAAGAGAGTTAAAAGGCAACAACAAACTACAAATATTTTATTGCTGAAATTTCCTTATTAAGGAAAGTACCAAGTGAATTGGTATACTTTTAGACACAAAAGTAATGTCATAATATTGACAATCTGATACCAAATAAAATTATGAAATAATCTGCCAGACAGCATGATTCACAGCATGTTTTTCTTTACAGACCTCATTAACTACTATAGATTTATCTGTAATAAGACAAAATGAGTGGCTTAGTAGGGCCACTTGAAGCAGCATTTCAGGTGCTTCACAGAACCTCTCCCTCAATCCCCTTCAAATGGGAAGTGAGAAGCAGAAAGTTTAATTCTCTTGTATTTGATCTGGTGAAAGCCAACTGAGATCAAAAAAAGATTTCCTCTGTGAAACCTATTACTAAAAATTAAACAACCAGAGAATGTACAAAGCATTAACCAGTACACATGTACTCCTTTCTCAATTTTGACTTTAAGATTTTCTCTGCACTTTGATGGTGCAGCTCTCATATCCAGAGCTTTCATTCACACTGTTTTGTCCAGGGAACTTGGCACTCATACGTTTTAGCTACAAGAACATGACAAAAAAAAAAAAAAAAAAAAAAAAAAAAAAAAAAAAAAAAAAAAAATATCCCTCTTAGGCCTGTGGTTCATCCTCTTACAACTCTGTTACAGAGTACTAGAATAGATTAAAATGCATTATGTATTTTCCATATTTCTTCACTGGGTTTATGTTCTTTTCAGGAAACATTTCAGCAAGAATGTTTCAAATCTATGTCCTGCCACAGCTTCCCAAGAACTCATCTTTTTTGGGTTGATGATATTAATGAAAAACTAACTGTGAGTTTATTCTTACAAATATGCTGGCCTTAGCAACAAGCTGGTAATTTCTAACCTAAGTGTTAATTGCAGACTGACATTGTGTAACTTTCACCTTCTTTTGCAGCATCTTTTTGTCAGTTCTCAGTAACAAAGTGAGAGTATGTGCTACCACCCAAATGAACATTATTTTCATAAAGGGTATGAAAAAAAAAATCTGAACTCTGCTGTATACAGCTGTGGAAATATCTCTGCAACTTATACACCATATATACCAATAATGTATTGTGGTGAGACTAGGACATGCCACGATATTATAAAGTGACGCCACATTTACCAAAAACTGTTTTTCTACGTATATACTGGATCAGTTTCATCCTGCTAAAGAACTTCCTGCATACCACTGGTTCATATATATGATCAATTATCTCTCTCACTGCTTATGAACATGACACAATTTCTGAAACACGCAATCTGTTGCCTGAGCAAGAAAAATCACAGAAAGAAATATTACAATAGATTAAATTGGTGAAATAACCAACTGCAGGCACACTCATAGTTTGTCTTCTAAATGAACAGTAGAAAGACATAAAAAAGAAACAGACTGAAGATATGACACTAAAGGAAGGTTATTATCCTAGTTTTGTTTGTCACCTTTCATAAAAAATACACAGATGAGAAAACACAGAAGATGTTTACAGAAGATTACAGTTCCCTGTCATTCATATTTTGAGTATCTTTCATAATCTCAGCATCAGAAGGAATAAAAATACAGATAAAAGCTAAAACAATACACTTAGCATCTAGTAAAGCAAACGTTTAAGAATTTATGCAAGTACACACATATATACACACAATTACAAAACAGATCTGATCTGCAGAGTTCATATTTGTATGAAAAGACAGAAGTAGATGAGATAACCTCTCTGCCTTTCAGACGTGCCTCATACACAAAGGCTTCTAGGACTTCTGTATTTTCCCTCTGCTTTCAGCTTTTTCATTTCCAGAATTTCTAGATGGAAAGTAGTAATCAGTAAACATACTGCTATGAGATTCAAACTAAATAAAGAGTATATCCTTCAGCTACACAATACTTCATATTTAGCCATGATGAAATTAAATTAATGAACTAATGAAAGTGGAGACTAGTTACATTACTAATCCAACTGAGAAAATATTGAGCCTAATGAAATATTAAAAAGTTCATATAGGTGGCTTTCAAAAAACATTTTAGAATTTTACCCTCATGTTCTGTACAAAATACCATAGACTGACATTACAGAAGCAGACAGTAACTTTAAGCCTTTAGACAGTCACATTAAAGTACTGAAGACTTTTAAAGACTCAGCTTACATTAATTCTCTTTTTAGAACATGAAACAAAACTATTTACAATACTTGGAGGAAACATGACATATAATCTTACTGTCCATTAGCATCCATGTTACCACAACATTGCTTCCCAAATACAAGCAGAAAAAGGTTTATGTCCTTCCCTCCCCAGAAAAATGTCACCCAGGTGACACTCAAATTCCACATGAAACACAAGGTTGTGACTGCCAGTCTTTTATGGATATCCCAAGGCAGTACACATTAAACTATAAATGAGGGCTGCGGGAACTTGAGGCTCAAACATTCCTCTGGAATTTTATCTCACAGAGAAAAAAATCTCTGTAACAAATTTTAGAGAATGCTGCAAATTATGATATGTCAAATAATTTAAAAACAAAATTTAATATAACCTAGAAAGACAGTTCCAGTTTTGGCTTCATTTACTCACTATCATTAGTTTTAACTAAGAATCTGGCTAGATGAATGAAAACTTTTTTTTTTTTTTAATTAGTGCATTCTGGTTATTTACATTAATAACAAAGTACTACTTTTCAACACATCTAAAGGCTAGAAGATGAGCCTAATGTTCTGTTTGGAGCACTGCAAAGCACTTGTGTGAGTTTCCTCTTTCACAACAGAAATGCATGAGCAACTATTATAAACCTAGTAAAGTTTCTGCAGCATTTCTATTATAACTGATAGGTGTGTGTGCTGTCCCAGGAGTATTGTTCTGGATTGATTAGCATCTTTATAATGAAATGCTCGATTACAGCTTTGAAATAGATAATTATAAAGAGAGGGTGTATTTTTCAGTTAGGGATTTTGTTTTGATTTTTTTTTTTAATTATCAATGCATGAAAGGCAGCTGTACAAGTTCTGACTGAACTGTTGCCTCTTTGGAAAGAAACTACAATTTGTTGCTCTCACTGTGCATAAGTTAAATTGAATTGCTAGTTATGACTGGTATGGGAGTTTTATTTTCAACTCTCAGGGTGTGCAGCCAGCTGTAACCAATTTTTCAGTATCTTGAAAAGCCTCGTTTGAAGTATACAGATGTGAATGACTTTGGGACCTTGTTGTTAGTAAACAGAAACATTTTTCAAAACATTTTACAATCCTACTTCTTCAGTGTTAAAAAAAAAACAAACTGTAAAGAAAGGTACATGTTATGGATGTACATACTTCAGCAGCGTATGTAAAAAGGCCATAAAAATGTAGGTGGCACGTCCAAGTTTGGGCTCATGTTTCAGACTCTCTCTTATGTCCTTCTGCCACAAAAAGTGACTCATTTTTTATGAAATTTAACAGCAAATGGGTGGGTAGGGAAAGTGCTTTTGATTTCAAGGGTTTTAAGTCAGGAGAAAAACCTGAGTATTTCCTTTCCTTAGTGCTCTGCATACTGCATCAAGCCCTCAATTTTAAAAAAGGTTTTCTGCTAAAGAAACTTACTCAGCTGTTGAGCTGATGTGCTAGTTTGAATGGTTTGCTCACTGAAGGTGCTAGACAATATATGAGAATTATGATTTTATTTATTATTTATAAATTAGAATAACAGAAACAATCAGATTAAGTAAGAAAATGCAGGGATGTATCCCAAGCAATCTCTAATGCCTTGATATCCAAAACCAGAATTCCTTAGTCCTAATCTCTGCATACAACAGATCTTCCACTGCTGCCAGCACAAGGTTAACAATGCTTATTTAAACAGAAACAGGCAGGTCACAGGCTAAAGGACAAGAAGAGTTAAAGAGTAGGTGTGTTTTTACGCCTTAAACAAAATCTAAACTCCATAAAGATGGTCCTGTTCAGGTACCTGTAGATGAGTCTGTCATGTCTTTTGAAGTCCACAGTATGCAGACTGTTACCTTACTCTTTTTTTTTAATTTTTTCTTTGTTTTTAAATAATTAGGCATAATCTTTAGGCCAGAATAGAAGCCGCCCCAATAAATTAATTTAGTCATGTCACAGCTACTGTACTACCACACAGACACTTCCACACGAAACAATTTTATTTGAAATGTTGTAATGGATGATCCAAATTTCCAGACCAAACTTCCACTAGTCTTTATGTCAGAGAAAACTTGGGATCTAGGACAAAGATGTGAACTTATTTATTAACGTACTAAAAGTTACAATTAATTTTGGAGGATGACTTGAATTTATCTACATAGAGTTCATTTTACACCTTATCTGTGGATTCAGGAATGTACTGGAATGTGTTGCTGTAATCCATTTGTTCCTATATTGCATCATCAACTTTTAAAATTTTTATCAATTAAGTTGCCTTTATTTCTGTAGCTGAGATCTTGAACAAGCACATCTACATAACAGCCACAGCAGTCATCTGATTTGGCACAGAATCTGGTATCCAGTAACAGATAAATGCTAACTGAAATGCAAACTTTTCTCAAATTATTTCAAATAAATGTCCCACTACTTTCTTTTTTTATAAGCATCTTCCAGCAGGTAAAGAGAAGACTTCTTTGAGTTTCTAAAGAAATAAAAAAAAATACAAAAATCTTATGTTGATACTCAATCTTCATGCTTAAGATCAATGTATATACTGTTAAACCAGATCACTGCACAGAACTGACAAGAGGAAAAATGTGGAATTTCATTTGAAACTCATTAAACTTTAAAGTTTAATGAGTTAAAGTTTAAAGTTAAACTTTAAAGTTTAATGAGTTAAAGTTTAAACTGATTACAATAATTTCTGCAATTCTGACTCTCAAATATAATTTACTGATATTTGATATTATTACATTCCCATTTTGATACTATTTAAATGTCTTAAAAAATACATCATTTTTCAATATTCTGCTACTGTTTAATTACAGAAGTATAATAGGAAAAAGATCTGCTGACACACTGTTCACATTTTGTTTCCTCTTAAGTAGACTTCTAATATAGTAATCACTGCTGTCAACCCTCAGTGCTTCCTACCTTTTCCTCACAGTGAAATCCAAGAAGACTTAGACACTGAAATCCCTCAAAAATTAGGCACATTTTAGAAAATAGAAACTGGAGCTCTGTAAATATATGTTGGAAGTTAGAGGGTAAAATATGAGCACATAAAAAGATTATGCTGCTTTTCTGTACTAATACCCAACTACACACACATACAACTGTGTCTACTCCTCTGGTATCACTTTGCAGTTATCCATGGAATATGCCTTACTTATCCACAAAGAGTTATGGCTTATTAATGGATCTGCAATCATGAGCAAGCTCTGTATGCATAAATACTCTGAAAAGGGTTCTTTCCTGCCTCAGTATCACAGACACAATATTGAAACCTAATCCTAACTGAATCTAAGACACCCAATATTCCACTTAGTTACAGAAAGGTCAGTAAACATTTAAACAAATACACATGTTTAAGCAGCTGAGGTAATTGGGCTGATCCCTCCACTGCCTCAAAGGATGGTTCTCTAATTTCTAAGTGATGTTTGCAGATCTTTATACTAATTAAAAAAAAAACCGCTCAACTTTAAGCAAAGTCAAGGGGACATTCTACTAGAACACTAGTAAACTTCCTTTGAAAATGGATCTGTAAGAGAATTCTTACTTCCACATCCTGAAAACACTGCATATCCACTTTACAACAGGACATCAGTCTTCACCACACTTGTCTCTACACAACATATCTGCAATAAGTAGGAATTATCAGACTGCTAAATTATCAGACTATTGACAAGAGAACCTATTTGAATGACTCCTTCCTTTTTTTTCCCTGACACTCTTTAAGACCTTTTATTAGGCAAAAAAATATATCTATGAGCAAGACTTTTGTCCTATTACGGTGTGCACACACACCAATTCAATCACTCTTCTAATAAACTGTAAACTAAAAAGGAAGCTTTATTTTTTCCTTAAGGTGATTTCAGCATGTCTCTTTTGAGTCACACACTAAATCAAATTTTTTGTAATGCTGGGAGGATGTATGTGGTGAATCTGTATCTAGCTGCATAAGTATATTTCTATAGATATGTAGATATATTTTCTTATACATCCATAAATTATCAGAATGAAATTAAAAAAAAAAAATTCAGGGAAGGCACTTGTATCAGAGTCAAAACCTTTTACATCAATAGTCAGAGTAAAATCACTGTTTTATTATTCAATTACTTGAAGTATGAATGACAGACCATGATGCAATTTGCTCTGCTGATCGAGCTCACCTTTGTCTGAAAGAAACTATTTGCAGTTCACAATATTCACTTCCCAAGCCTGACATGATAAAGAAAAAAAAGATATAAAGATAAATTTAAAAGATATATTACATGTCTTTCAAACAAGGAGAAGTGCAGTGGACTGAATCTGGTAAATACAACCTCTTAACCAATGCACCTGCTTTTGTTAGCAATTCTTTCTGAAGGATTCTCCAGAGTGCTTCCACTATGTTCTCATTTCAAAGAACCTAAACAGTCTGTTGAATGTTTATCAGCAGAAAGTGACATGACAGCAGATGGGATACACAAAAAATTGAAATTATGTGTACATAAATCTGTATGTTGTTTACTTTATATATAGCAATTATTCTGAAAATGTTATTGTAAAACTTTAAGGTGCATATGCAATTATTTCTTTTTTATATAGTAGATAAATAAATTTTTAGGATAATTAGCAAATGTGTTGCTTAGAAACTTTGAGAAACTTCTACTTAATAATAGTTGTAATCCAAGTTTGTTTAATGCTTAAAATCCTTCTGAATTGTTTTGTAGCTTCTTCCTACAGGTGAATGTGAAAGCACATAGGCTCTCCAGTCAATGAAAAAAACTACTTATACATATTCCGTTTCTTTATAAATATTCTCTTTGCAACTAAGCCAGGAAAGAACTACAAAACCACACAAGTGACCTAAGGTCATGTAAATATTATCTTCCTACCTGGAAAGAGGAAACATTTGCTTAAGTTTAACTTCATCAAATAGAGCTATTGTAAGAAATAGGTATAATTATCCCTTGTATAAAAGTGAGAGATAAGTCTCATTTGAAATGTTTGGCATGGCAGCAAAGTTCTACACTTCTCTCTGAATATAAGTCATTATTCAGAACATGGACCTTGGACATTAGAGGTCTGTAAGAAGCAAAAATTCATTCTTAGTTCTAAACCGGCACAAAAATAAAGCAACATAAAATTGCGAAGTATTTCTAAATTTTGAGAAGGTCATATGAATATAGGGAGTATGAAGCAATACTCTGTAAAATCTGTAATCTGTAAAATTCCAAAGGCTGCTCCTTAAACTTTGTAAAATTATGTTTTAGTGATACATTCTAAAATAGTATCAAACTAATACCAGTTATTAATAATTATAATAATTTAGAAAGAAAATAATTAAATATTTTTATGGATCTCAGCATATCTTTATTAGAACAGAAATATAAATTTGAATACATTTGGATATTTCCCTGATTTTTTATTTGTTAAAGCAGTAATATTGCAGCAAAAATTAACTGGAGTAAATTTCAATGCCTTGGAATCACTAGTCTGTGATGAACATAGAGACTGTGAAGAACATAGAATCACTTAGAATCGTAAATCAGAGAACCAAAAGAAAGATGCTCTCTTGATTTAGGAGTTTCTTTTAATCTTGCTTTGATTATATTAGGATTAGCAGCCAAGAGACTAAAATAGCATCCTTGCTCACCGAAATCAAAGATCTTATCTACATTCTAAAGAATACAGGTAGACAAATTGTGAATGCAAAGTCCATTGAGCAAGGCTATGCTCTAAAATGAAAGCATGGAATTCAGATGGCTGGCCAATTTAAATTACTTGTCCTGCAACTAACAAAAAAACATGCTCCCCAAAACTCATGCATATGAGTTTTGGGAAGCATGTTTTATATACAATGCAGTCTTTTAGCCCATATGTACTACCACTAGTCTTTGACACTGTAAAAGCCACACTATTTTAGAACAAATATTTTAAAAGATTTTCACAATTGATGTCAGAAAACAAATTAAATCCCAATACAGACAATTTTTTAATCATGTTTTCATATTAAGTTGATAGTAAATTGCAAAAATTTCATTATAGTCACAGAAGTGAATTTTCAATTCATGCCATTTGTCTGCACCCACTATTTATTTATCTACTGTTGCCAACTTCTTTCACAAGCAGAAAGCAGATCCTTAATAAGCTGTTTTCTATTTCCTTATTTCAGAAAAGAAATAGTCAACATATAAACTAAGGTCAAAACCTGGACTAGCAGGTTTTGCTCACAGCAGCAAACACTAACCATAAACATGGAACTCCTGTGTAAAAGTAGAAATTTCACCACAGTAAAACTGGCAAAAATGGCATGACTACAATGGACTGCTCGAAGTGATTGTAGCAGTGTCTGCCATGAAGTATTGCTAACTAGCTGGTAAATAGTACTGGCAATAGCTTCCTTAAAAATCTCAGATTAACCATCTCAACACCAGAACAGTCTGAACGGTAGTCTACTTGAACAGAACTAAAAAGCAAAATCAAGTGTAAGTTTGCTGGAAAACTAGGAAGAAAGCGGTCTGAAATCTAGGGTCTGTTAATCAATCAATCAATCAATCAGTCAATCACAAAAACAAGGCTGAGAGCAAAATGTATTAAGCATTCTAGTATTTTGCCACCCAATCACAATGCAGTATTTTGAGATGGTTCACCTAGTTGTCTCAGAGGAAACAGGGAGGTCTTTCATATATATATATATTTTACCATACAACACAATCATTTATAAATGCTAAAAGTTGAAAATTATTTGCCTAAAGTCAGTATTTTAGTCTGGTAAATAACTAGTTTTTCTCCTGCCTCCATAAAACAAAACAGAACAGTGCTATCCCTGTAAACTTAAAAGGTTTTTTTTAGTTTATAGCAAGTATAAAGCTAACAGTTTAATGTCACTGTTAATCTTAACTGGGCAAATGCAGTATCAATACAGTTTTCAAAAACTGAAGAAGTTTTATCTTGACATTCTATTAATTAGTTTTCTCAGTTTTCACTTAACAAGTCCAAAAATTTATTTGAAGTTAGAAAGCTAAAGTAAAAATCAAAATCAAACTGAAATAGTCAGTGGTGAAAAATGATGTTTCTTCTCACTTGAAGTGTGGATGACCTCAACTACCCTGTCTTGCTTCAAAAGCAAGCCTACATAGTAAAAAAAGCATTATACAGGTTTCTAATACATCTCACACACACAAAAGAACCCAAGAGAAATGAAAGCAAAACAAACAACAATAAAAATCAACTAATCAGAAAACCCACAAAATAAAATGCAAGACCCATACACTTAAAAAAAAATACAGTAAGACTCAATGAGTAGAATATGGTGACCTAGAAAATAGGGTAAGGTTTCAACTTTTTGATCAGGAAACTATACACAGGCCAAGATAATTTCTCCACAGACTACTGAAAATTTTTCAAATTAACAGCAAATGGAAGGTTGAGTCCAAAATGTGTATTTCTGAATCACCTCATTAGTTTCAAATCATGAGGCTACAGAAAGACATCCAAGCAGTTTCAGGATCCTTTACAGAAATAATCATAGTAACTCTAGTAATCTTCTGAGATCAGGGGGAGGAATAAAAACCTGCCATCAGCAACCAAACACCACACACATACACAAAAACATGTATTATTGAATCCTTATCTGAATAATAAAATTTAGGGGTCCTCAGGAAGATATGAGGTACCCAGACTTCTGGAAGTTACTACTACAGGCAGCTGTCATTTCTCCCTTTGAGATAGATTCCAAAACTTTGTGCAACAATACAAATCCTTCTATTTCCAAACCAGTGGGATTTTATGATGGAATTTATGTATTTGATATGCGAAGAAGAATAATGATCTACAGACCCTGATAAAATCTCTTTAAGATCAGCAACATTACAGTATTAAGTCTGTTAGATTTCATTTACAAGGCCAAGAAACATGAAGTAATACATGAAAAGTTGCAAATCAATGGAAGAAGATCAAAATCAAGATGCTTCGCTACTGGTCCTACTGCTAATCACAACTTCAGTCAACCTTCATATGCCATTGCAGCGTTTCATATCCCAGACAGTTTTAGATGTTTTCAAGTGTTCTTTATCCCCCTCATTGTGAATTTCTGAGAACATACACACATGCAGAGTCTGCATTTAGAAACACAAATTGAGTATCTCAAGTTAATGAAAGATTAATTTTGATTGCAAAACACCTAAACTATTTCAGATGTTATCTAACACATCAACTATTGAAATTTAAAAGCAAGAGTATTTCCATTCATTTTAGGAGAAGTTTTGATGCCATAAATATGAGAAAAGTAATTCAGCAGATTTAGAAACATGGAACTTGATCTTCCTTTTAAAAGCCAAATATTCTTTATTCTAATTATTGTATTTATTATTTATTAATGTTATTTATTTTAATGTTGTTAATACTAGCACCACTTGACAAGGTTCTAAAACCACAGACCTTTTTTCTGCATTCTATCATGTTTGAAAAGCATGTATGCTTTTTGCATATGCTTTTAGTCTGCATGTTTCATTCCCTTAACTTTGTACTTCTTATCGCCATTACTGTTGTGATTCTTTAGACATCTTTTTGGGGATTTATATCAAACTATGTACTGATAAAATACAAAGCTCGAAGGTACTTGTCCTAACCAATGTCATTAGTCTTACAATCCATGTCAGATTCTTTAATTCCTCATTCAGAATATGCTTTCCTTAAACTTTCATTAAATTTAGAAGCAGGCAAACAAGACACAGAAAATAACTGTCTTTTTCAGAGACATAAAACTAAAGTTTGAATACTGTGTCTGCAGAGAGAAGCAGTAAGTTGCTGGTAGACAGAATGGTGGGTAATTGTTGCTCGCTTCTAAAATTAGTTAAAAGGATGATTAAGGTGAGAACTACATAACTGTGATAATAGCTTTTTGTTTATTGTCAGTGAGAAAGACCAACTTCTGTCTACATAGAAGGATAACCTCTTACTCACTTTACTCTTAACTTCAAACAACTGGTTCTTCTGGCTAGGGAGAGCATTTTCAAATTACTATAGCAATACCTTCTGCTAGTCCTGAGACCCATGAGAATCTTCTGAAAATACTGTGGGAAAAAAGCATTACCATGGACAATCAAGTATGTTACCACTCTCAGATTCAAACCTGTGACATTTTTAAGTACATACACACTTCTATATATATGTATGGACAAATTATCTATCTATCTATCTATCTATCTATCTATCTATCTATCTACATACATTGTAAAATAAAAGTTATCATCTTGTTCCTAAACATTTGCTTCTTCAGATTATGTTATGCTTTAATGACTAACTCTCTGAAAATTAAGTGACACCAGATGACACTGACCCTGCATAATGTAAGAGTTCTTCTTTAACTGCAGCAGAAAAGTTGTAGGAAATGAGTTTCCAGGAAACAGAAATCAAATAAACTAATCAACAAAAAAAAAAAAAAAAAAAAAAAAAAAAAAGTCAAACAACAAATCAACTTATTCAGAGGTTATGTCAATTCACACAACAGAATATCAAAAATGCCCAGAATATAAAGTCAAAGAGCAATTGTTGAGATACCTGAAACATTTCATTGTAACTAATGGCAGAGTTTTTACTGTTGTATGTGGCTAATAATGAGTGTTTAAGGCATTAAAAACTTCTAAATTCCTAGTTGCTTATACCTGATACCATGTAGGTATGGAAGACTGTAAGTCACTCCAGAATGCATCAGGAGTGCATAATTAGAATTGCAATAGTTCCTTTAATATCACACTGCCTTAGCAACAGAAGGTCTGTCAGCATTCCTCCTGCTTCAGCCCATACAGAGAAGGTTGCCCTGAACAATGAACCACATGCAAATGGTTCACAACATCCTTCAGTCATCTTCAGAACACTGCATCTACTACTGTGCTGCCTACAAATGTTTTCATTCCAACATCCATGTTCTCTAAATTTCTTTTAAATACTGCTACAGCGGGATCCATTTCTACACTTGGTGACCATCTAAGAAAAAGAAACGCTTACGGGGCTGAAAAAAACCCAAACTGTAAGGTCTCAGAAATACTTGAAATACTGCTCTTCAAACACCACCCCTCTTCCAGTTCCAGACAAAACAGAGGTATCCAGATGACTGCGTGCCAAAGATTTCTGTTAGTGACAAATAAATGAAGCAGGTGGTTCTTGCAGTCATAAATGTGAAGACAACGTTTCGCCTAATGCCCATCCTCTTAGATGCAGCTAAAAATTTCAGAATGCCTAGTAAGAATACAGCAAAAAACAATTAGAAACAATTGTATTAAAAAAAAATATTACTTTCTTTCTAAAATCATAAATATTTTTTATGTGATAGTACTGATAATTAGTACAAATTCAATATTTTCTGTATAAAATATTCAGATCATTTCAGGACAACTGGTTCAAGTGCTTAGGATAGCAAGCTTTTTTTTTTTCCCCTGGACAGCACTTTAACAATAAACAAAGCAAACTGAACCAAAAGCAAAACCAACAAACAAACACACAAAACCCCAGCAACAAAACAAAAACCCACGAATCCCCCCACCAAAACAAAACAAATCACCACCACCACCACAATAACAACAACAAAACAAAACAAAGAATTTTAAAAAACCAAAACAAAAAGTTCCACCAAACAGTACTATGTGAAGCCAAGGCAGCAAGTAAATCAAGTAAATCAAAATATAAAACTGTGTCTGCCCTTTGGATCTCAGTACAGTATCTGCTAGTACTGAATAAGCTTGAAAGAGTAAAATGATCAAAGAAAAATTCATTCTAGATCCAAGAGGAAGTATTCTGTAAACAGCAATAAAACCCAACATGTAATGTCATAATTTCTTAATTCTCTGGTGTATACAATTCATGTTTTCTTTATAAAACCTTTACCTGGTTAACGTTTTTTATTAAAATTTCTGCAGTAATATGATTTTAAAAATTATTATTTAAAAGTTCTAATTTTAGTAACAGTCAAAAATCCCACATAACATCAAGATAGCACTAAGTACACTAATTGAATGAAGAGTTAAAAAAAAGGTATTTTTAGCCACCAGTATTCACAGCTGCCAGAAACTAATATAGATATGACAGCATATAAAATGTGAAATGCCAGTAAACTGTGTCAATTATTCTAGTATGTTTGTTTATTGCTGCTTCAGGATATCACTGAACAGATCCTTTTGGTAAGCTGTATCCATATACCGTAAGTGTACACATCTTACCCAGCTGAAATGCCTTCTGGGAATTACTAAGTTGTGAATGATTTCTTCTGTGTCCAACTAGAGTTATATCTACTAACCACCAAATGCAATTAATCTGGACATTATAATGTGTTTGCTTTTTGTTTTATGAAGTAATTTCATGTAATTTTAAAGGAGTTTGAGTATATGGCAAGTCATTTGCAAAACTATTTTATTCACATAAAAAGGTATAATTAAAACATATGTATCAGCACTCTCAACATTTAGACACATTTTAGGACTAGTGGAACTCTGGTACAATTAAATTAATAAATAACTCCCAGGCATGCTCTTATTTTGAAAGTAAATGTGAGAACACTTATTGCAAAGGAAAGAGATGTATCCTATCCTAGGTGAGATAAAGTTCAGAGACTATTCTCCAGTGCTTGTCTCGAACTAGATTTACAAGTTATTATCATCTACAGGATATCTGTCTGAATAGTACATACAGATCTATCAACCATAACATACCTATTTCTGCGAGTAGAAGCAGTGGAGAGAAGATAATTCTATTTAGAATGAAAAGAAGATGCAGATTACATTGGATTTGGTGGGGGGGAGGGAAGAAGAGGATACCAAAGAAATAAAATAAAATAAAATAAAATAAAATAAAATAAAATAAAATAATTAGGCATGAATATCAAAACACTGTATTGTTCTCATATGCCACTTGCATAGTGATACCAAGGAGCATGCTAGTGGTATAGAAGTAATACTGAAGGTAGTACTACTTTGAACAAATGAACAACAGTATATTCTTTGGACTTGGTCACATTACACAGGGAGGAACTGCTTTGAATTGATACAGGTTACTTCAATTTTAACTCTCTCCAAATTTGTATTTGTAGATGACAAAAAAACCCTAACTGAACAGCTGAAAAATAATAAATTCAAGAAAAGATAGTTAATGTAATTTAGAATATGTTAAAAGCTGTTTCATACTGTGATGTAACACTTGACTTCCTCATGGGAATCCTTAGCCTTCAAGAAATTACAAAATTATTGAAATAGTTTCACCTGATTTGTACATAGTACAAAGCATGGCATTTCAAGTAGCACTTCAGTGTCCAGACAGTAACACCTACGTCAGGTATGCATTTCTTTAATAAACAACATCCAATCTTGACAGAATTACACAGCATAATCAATATTCCACCATACATTCAATGGTTAATTAGCTCATTGTCTATAAATGTTACTGTATATGACTGGAAACCTAAAATTACTCCATCTGGAAGTAATCTTTTTGTTCGAACAGGCAATACTTTAAAAGTTGCTTCAAATGATAGTGTTCCAAGCATAAGCAGGAAGTCTGGATAGCTTGAGGGCACCCCAACCATTTTTGCTGACTACCTCATCCCTGCGTCTTTTTTATTACATGACTGAATTGCATAGTTTCACC
The DNA here is from genome assembly GCF_026979565.1 of Vidua chalybeata. NCBI lineage: Eukaryota > Metazoa > Chordata > Aves > Passeriformes > Viduidae > Vidua > Vidua chalybeata. The sequence continues at coordinate 21,399,021 of NC_071570.1, read as the reverse complement.
TTGCAGGGAGAGCAATTAGTTTTCCTATTCCTCTCCCACTTGGAGACAGAAAATCAGCCTCCTACACTTCAGACTAATACACGTCGCAGAGCAAATTTTTCCCGTGCTAATTTAAACAATAATAGTTCAGCTACATTTAATTGTAGATATCCTTTAACCACGCTAAACCATCCCTTTTCTAATCTCAATGTAAGGAGAACTGCAGGTAGGAGAAATGAAGTCGGTAGAACAGAAATGCAAAGCATTTATTTTCACTTTTGACATTACTGCTATTCTTCAATACCAAAAAATTATATTCAGTCTGTATATTTAACATCACCTAGTATCATGAGAGAGATGCCTGCAGGATTTTTAATTATCATTCATCATATATCCTGATACTTTCTCAACAGAAGTCAAACAATGCATTAGTGACAAATTCCCAAGACTGTGCCCCTTCAGCCCTTGAAGTTTAACTCCTCTCACATTACAGTATTTATTGAATTTCCAAGCCAAACGGTGTTCTGCTCCATAAAATTCTGACAAGTGGACTCTGCCAAGCTAATAACGGCCTCATTCTGCTGAAATAAACTTATTTCACTGCGGCAAACAAAATGACATGACCTGGAAAGGTTATTTTTAACTGAGTAACGACCCAATACAAACCAAGTCTCTCTCACTAGATCCTTAAAATTGTTAAGACAAATTTCTTAAATGTAAATGTGTCCTAACACCAATTCACTTATCTGTTGCTCTCACTGTACGTGACTGCGGCAAGATTTTTTTTAAGGTCTTTGCTGTTTGATTTTCTGAATCAGTAGCTCAGTAAACTTATTAAACAATGCCCAGTGAGAGTGGAGTGACCTAGCAAGCGCAAAACTCATGCTAGAATGCTGTATCCTCCTACATCCTTTAGCCTCTGCCATTTTATGATTTTTGTCTGTTTATCTGACAAATTTTATTAAAACTGTCATTACATATAACAAATCTGAGAAGTATAAAATTAAAATTCAGAAGTATTTCTTTCTCCCTGATTAATTTTATACTAATTTTTACATTGCCATTAGGGATTAATTTGGCCTTCTGGACAGGCTGTATCTTCTACACATAAGTCAAGTTCTTCACAATGGTCATTCATGTTGTGGATGTTAGTGCAGTAATATTCATGAACTCCCCTTTTCAAGCTGGCTATATTCTTCTATTTATACAATATATTTTCTGCAGACTGCATCCACAGACTAACCTTCAGTTTCAGGTCAGATCTGTATCAAGTTTCAAATTACCAGAGACCATGAGAGAACCTTTTTCACAACTGGAATTTAGTACAAACATGCTGCACCCTGCTAGGTATACCTTTGCTAATAAAAGGGACTCGACTGCAAACAGCCGGACTCCAGCAGTTTGCTGAAGAACAGTTAGAACACCTACTGAAAACAGAAGGATCAGAATAATGATCACTTATAAAAATCATGAGTTTCAGAGAACAGATGAAAAATGCAAAAACCCCCCAAACCCAAGGAAGAAACCACAAAGGTGAAAGAAAGAACACTGCCTTTTTGGGTATGGCCTGTAGTTTATCAACAGCAATGCCAAAAGATTAAGAATTTTAAAATAGTGTCTTCAATCACTTAACAATAAGCTAGCAAAATGCAAATAGCTAACTTAAATAAATGTAAATTATCTTACTTCTATATATATCTTTTTTTTGGGGGGGGGGTGTTCTTATAAATGCATTATCATGCAAAGCACAGAACAACTAGAAAGTTTCTCAACAGTCATGATATTGCTAATCTATCAATCCATGTTAATTCTGATATTAACAATCCTGATTATTTACCCCAGCTATAAAGCAGGCTAGTACTACCCTGGGCTGCTTTAGGAGGAAAGCTGCCAGGTGGCGAAGTGATGTGATTCATCCCGTCTTCTCAGTGATAGGCTTTATACCTGTCAGTCATCTGAGAATGGAAGATACAAATAAATTCATATACTTGGATTTTTTCTAGGACTATGACCAAGTATTACTTAGTAATACTTGTTTCTGACATTGTGTTAACTTACTCTTAGCCATTTAAGTTTTGCAATATTCTGTTTCTCTTTAGAATGTCTAGCTCTCAGATTCAAGTAGGCAAACTTTATTTCTCACTTTAAGTACGCCCTTTTTGCATGTGAGTGGCTAAAAAGTGTATAAAATTTGAACATTTAAAAAGTTAGCCCCTAACAAAGAAGACCAGGTACAATTTTAGCTAATAAAGAACACGGCAATCATCCATTTGCACAACAGCCACCCCACTACCATATTGCTATGAAACTGTTCCATTTTTTTGTTATCCTGCAGCACAAACTGCCACAGTCCTTTCTGATGCTGATTTGAAGTATACCGGAGGGCACTTACTTACCTCAACTGATCTATCACAATATGAGTATAAGAAAGGCAAGAGGATATTATTTACTACTTGACTGATGAACTTGCCCAGACTTCCTGCAAAGAGTCTGATTTTACTACCACACCTACATTTGTTGGTTGCAGAAGATTGAGAAAAGGTAGTCAAATCATGTTTGATATTAATAACTATACATTTTAATTGTAAAATCAGCTGCAGATTGGCTGAAGTTGGAGGCAACCTCTAGAAGTCATTTGGTCCATTTTAGTCAGATCCAGCAGGGCCACCTGGAGAGACTGCCCAGGACCATGGCCAGCCTGCCTCAATGGTCAGTCATACACATCCTAAAAAACATTTCCTCATGTTCAGATAGAATTGATTGTTTCACTTCATGGAAAATGACAGGATAGTAGACACGGGTATAAGAGGATCATTGGTGACAATTACTCATTGTTCTGTCACTGGATACTACTGAAAACAGCTGGGCCTCTTTTCTTTACACCCTCCCATTAGGTATTTGTAGATACGGACAAGATCCCTCAAGCCTTCTCTTTCCAGGATAGCCAGTCCAGCTCTCAGCCTTCCTTGCTAAGGAGCTGGCTGTTCTCTAGACTGTTTCCAGCATGTCTGCGTCTTTCTTGTACTGGGGAACTCAGAAATGCACACAGTACTCCAGCAGTGGCCTCACAAGTCCTGCTAGTCACAGGTGGTTGTACAGCAGAATACTGCTTCAGTAGTGGAACTCACAAGCACCAAACTGCCTTACAGTCTGAAAAGCTTTCTTCTAAAGTTTCTAAGACTGTTATGTTTGGTACTCATGGTTCAGAGACACTTTCCATACTACAAAAACAAAGAGGAGTCATTTTAAGGTCATGAAGAGAAACAATACAGTTCAAAGCTCCATAAAGTCCATTAGAAAGAAGAGCAAGCATGATTTACAAATTATTCACTAAGAGATACTTGCTTTAAAATTTTCTGCATTTTGGGAACAATTTTGCTTTCTTAAATACATGCCAAGTGATAAAACAGTAACAAGTTTATAAAAATTATTTTGAAATATGCTTATTATAGATACTGAAATTTTTTGCAGTGCAGAAGCATTTGAAGCAGAACTCATGAAATATTTAAAGTCATGCTTGTGACAGGACTCATATTTATACAGTATACTCTTGAGAGCTTTCTCACAGGTGCTTAAAAGCAAAATGGTTGACAGAACCTTTATCTTTTAATTCAACTAATCTCCATATAATAATAACTGAGATTAACTGAGATTTATTTGCAATGTGTGTATTTCCCTACTGAAAGATGTTTCTCTAGCAGCAAACATACTACCTATGTTCTTTTTATTTTGCAAGCACTATTGCTTTAAATATCTTTGTAGGATACTATTTTTATTTTTTTAACATTCAAAAACTGTAGAAGGCTTTCACTTGCTTGCAAGACAACAATGGAAACAGGGAATATGGCTTGGTTTCAGTGTCAATGAAATGCACTAATCAAATGTTGTTCCTCAAGAACAAAGCAAACAGGTTATTATTTACTAAATTCCAGTTTGATAGCTATGAAAACTTGTTGATACTTTACTGAAATTTAATGGATGACCCAAAATGAGGGCAGTTTATCAAAATGAGACCAGGGAATAACCAGCATACCTTTTATGGGGTTTTTTTTTGTTTGGTTGGGTTTTTTTTTGGTTTGGTTTGGTTTGGTTTGGTTTGGTTTGGTTTGGTTTTTTTTTTTTTTCCAAACGTCATGCCATCTTAACAATTGATATCTAACAAATCACATTAACTCTCCTGAAGTGGTTTTTGAATAAAGTTATATTTAATGCAAAAGTATTTGGACTATGCAAAAATACCAGGACATTCTGTTTAATGGCAAGTGATTCCAAGGCCTATTGTAATTTATTCTTCCCCAAGTACTCTTTATTTAACTTATAATCATGATTCCTTTAATAAAATTAAATTAATAGAAGCTACCTGCTGTGTAATTGCTAACTAGACACATTAAAAACAAACTGGATACTGAGTCATTCAGGTCTACTTATCTGTAAAATCCCTTTATGTTCATAAACTTTACTATAAATTGCTACAATAATAAAGCATATTGTTCAAAAAATAGTAGAAAATTGAAATGCAGAGATGACTGAACAGTCTTTTCATACTACCTGTATGTCCTATATTCAGAGATTCCACAAGATAAGGTTAAGTATCTGTGTGAAAATTCACATCAACTCACCAGAATAACAGAAAAAAAAGTAACAAAAGAGATGTTTTTTATAAACACCAAACAAACAGATAAAAAGCAACATATGGATTTATTCTCACAATTAAAACTAAATGCATGAAGGAAAAAATTAGATGCAATCAAAACAAGCCAGAATGCCTTAATAATGTTGTCGCTGGATGAATGGAGAAAGATCCCATGCCATTTGGGGAGTCTGCGTATAATTTAAAGACACTATAGGAAAAAATTTAAACAGTACATTTTTCATTTATATAGACAAAAAAAGAAGTAGCATAAAACAACATATCAAAAGACGCATGTACTTGGTAAGATCCTAGTAAGATTTCACAAGAAATGCATCTTTTGGTTCACTAGCAAAGATGTATTATTAGCAGTAAATTAGCACGTAAATTAGCAGCCAGTAAAATAAAGGCAGAAGCACCATAAGCAGCCCTCTAAGGACAAATTTATGGAAGAGATCCCCGAGCTAAATATTGGCATGCTGCTTATAAACTGGCTAAGTGACAATTGAAAGATGTAACAGTCTGCAAATTTTGAAGGGCATATGGAAATTGAGATATAAGAAAAAAAGGAAAGGGACTTGATTATCAGGAGAACTTTCTAGAAATAAAAGGTATAATCAAGGAAAGATGCATTCTAAACAACTATATTAAATCCCTCAAATTTTGAATATTTGAAAAAGATTCTAAACAAACATAAAAAGTAGCAAAGAAAATACTCACAAGACAAGGAGGATGAAGACCACCAGAGTTTATTACCCACCCCCAGATAAGGTGGACTGTAATTCAAGTTGCCATTATTATGAGTACCCTGTCCTTTGCAACAGCTTATCAGTCTTACAGTAGTGGTTTTTCATGTCAGGTAATTGTACCATTTTTCAAAGAAAATACATTTTATACCTTTAGAACTATACCTCAGTTTCAACTCTGTACTGTTTCAATAGCATATATCATTGACTCTAAACCTTTTCTCTAAAATGCTTGAGGAAATTAATGACTAGAACAAAAAGAAAGTCCACCTTGTATATATATCTAAAAGTTCAAGAGCTCAGTGAATACACAGGAAGAATCTACATGACTCATGCACGAGGCTATGGCCTCTACATATAGAAGTAAGGAATGGGTGAATAAAGTGATTAATTATCAAGAGGCCCCTTTTTGCTTGGAAGAGGAGACATTTGATTGGAGGATCATCAAATGCCATGCCAATGCAGTGGTGAGACTGCAGCAATAGAGAGAAAAAAAGATGACAAAAACTAGATGCCCTGATTCAGCTTGAGCACACAGGGAATAAATACATTAAATTGCTTCTGTGTTTTTCACCATCCGGACTGTATGAAGAGATCAAAAATGAGCAAGAAGGCAGCCTTCTGCATGAGGCCTTAACCCCAAATTTGTCTACCATGGTTTTCCATTTCTTTAACATTTTCAGCTTTTGTGTTTTGCAAATTGACAACTAACCACCACCTAAGATACTACAAAACTGGACAAAACAGACTAAATAGTTTTTAAAAAGTGGTGCAAAATGGAAATATTCAGCAGAGTAAAGCATGTTGACTTTAATGTGAAGTAGTCATGATAACAATCAGCACTATACATTTTTCCTGGAAAAGATGAATAGCTACTACTACCAGCCAAAGTCAAGGATGATTCACTGAGCCAGTATAAATTCACACAGAACACCTTTACATGCAAAGTAAACCACTACAAGTATCCTGATCCCTTAGTGCTTTCCTATCCTATGTGGTATACTCTCTAACCTCTCCCACTCTCACTACACATGGGAGACTTCCATGAAGAGACTTAAACTGTCACATACAGTTTAATTAAGGGTCTTTTTGAAAAAATGTGATAGGACTTGCCTTCCAAAACACAATTCAGGTGAAAATGAGAAACTACTTTTGTATTTTTTTTCCACTTTCTTACCTTGACAGTTGAAAGCAAAAATCAGAATATGTGATTTACCAAAATGCACAGGCATTTGAAATATATATTCATCCTTAAGGATGCGCAGTGTCTTCCCATACCATGTGAACCAAAGCACTCTTATGTTCCATCAAACCCAACAAATTCAGCTCTTTAAGGACATTTTTCTTAAGAGTTCAGCAGCTCTCTATCCTGTATGTAGGAAATTGAGTAAAGCCGGCTGGAAACCAGCATGGCTGAGTAAGGATTTGCTTCTCAAACTGAGGAGAGAAAAAAAAGAGAGTCCAAAGAGAGCCTATCCTGTGATATGCAAGCAGGTTGAACAAGTGATGACTGATACACTGAAGTCTGAGATGCCCAGTGACCTCTTTGCCTCAATCTTTACCTGGCAGTCAAGCTTCCCAGTTCTTTCAAGTGCCTGATCCTCCGAGTGAGTGTGGGGGCAGTGAAGTCCCTCCCACTATAAACAAAGGGCAAGTTTGGGATCACTTGGTGAAACTGAATAGCCACTAGTCTATAGGAGTTGTGACAGTGACAGAAGTGGGGCAATGATTTTAAGCAGATAGAAGGTAGGTTTCCTTTAGAAGTTAGGATGAAATTCTTTACTCAGAAGGTGGTGAGGCACTGAAGCAGGTTGCCCAGAGAAATTCTGCATACCCCATTCCCATAAGTGTTCAGAACCAGGCTGGATGGAGCTTTGAGCAATCTGGTCTACTGGTATATGTCCCTGCCCATGGCAGTGGGGTTGGAACTACATGATCTTTAAAGGTCCTTTCCAAAACCAAACCATTCTGTGATTCTATAAACAAACCTTCAATTCTATAAATAAACCTTCAACAAAGCCAAAGTAATAAAAATTAAATTGTTGAAATTACATGTTTCAAAAACTTTTGCACTATACTGAGCTGTTCTGAACTTGCTACGCAAACAGTGACACATAATAGTGGTGATTCCATGCAGATCAGTGATTCCCAGATGGGAGAAAGCTGCATAGTAAAATATTCTAAATATTGTTAAATATGTTATTCTGCAATGCACTTGGAAGCTATGACACCTAAATGTAGCAATATATTACAGTAACAGAAAAATATCTATTGTTCACAGCGACCATTTTTCCCCACCTTAAAAAAAGCTAAAGTTCATCTAAATCACAATAGAGACACAATGGAAAGGGCAGGAAAGCTTATGAACATCCTCTGAACCGAATTCGAAGACAATGAACAAAGTTATTAAAAAGGTAGCACTATCCTGACAACAAACTGTTTATTCTTCTCCTAGTTTATCCCTTAGATTATCAATAGTTCTTACTATAGGCATCAATTTGTCTTTTGCATGAACCCTTTTTCTCCCCTTCCCTTCACTTTGTTAGCAAATTCAGGACACCTTTGCCACAATGACAGGATAGTGAAAGAGGGCAGATAAGAGAATATTAAAAAAAAAAAAAAGTAGTTTGAAGACTTAAATAAAATACATTGAAAATACATTGAAAACTGGGTACAGTTCTTAGATATGCTCTCGGGAATCATTCTTCCTAGGTCATTGTCCACAGAAAATTAATAATTAGCAGCATAAACAGTCACACCATGAGAAGGAAAAACAGTTCAGAGATATGAATCTATGAAGATCTAACACTGAAAATCCTTGTCAAGAAATGAAATTTGGCATGTGAACAGTTCCACCCCTGCAGGCACTTAACTGGACTGAATGCATTCCAGTCTCTGACTCCATAACTTAGTTACGAATTTATACCGGAAATACAAACATTCCTTATTAATTAGACATATGAGAAAACAATGACAGCTATTTTTTTTTTCTAAAACCATTAGCAAATTATGTCTTAGCAAAACAGTAAGTAAAAGCTTCCAATCCCATGATCTGCTAGACTGATAATGGTCTCCTAAAAGGAAAATAGGTAGGTTACATAATTTATGACACCAAACACAAAAATAGAAAGGAACTAAAAAATATAATGCAAGCAACATATTTTGGCTGTGTTTAGCTGACATGAACATATGATTTCAACTCAAAGTTCAGGGTGTTGGTAGATAATCAGTCTTGTTGTCCTTACTCCCCTCTCTTTTATAAATCCAGACTATGTTCTTCTTTCAGCTTTAATAATAGCCAAATATTTGCCCTTGTTTTTGCAAAACTGAAGGGATCAGCCATGGTACCTCCTCAGCAGACCAATCTATTAATTACAAATTTATGCTCATGTTTTAAAAGCAATAAGCTCAGATTTGTGCCCTGCTCTTTTACTGTCAAGAATTAATTCTTTTATTTACTACACAACACTCAAACTCTTTCCTGAGTACTTGAATTACTGATTTCCTCATCAGTACTCAATGGTTCCATGCCACCAACTCACAAACAATAATGTATTTTATTTCATACACCTGTGTCATATATTATCATGCTATTCTTAATTTGCACAACAGGAACTGGGAAAAACAGATGGGTCTGGGTCAAGTTCTGGAACATTAAAGCCTGAATAAACGCCAATGAATAAATTATACTGAAAAGTCATCAGAGGTCACACATTCATGTCCAAAACTCTTACAGGTAAGGAGTAAGCTTAGCCTGGAGTCAGATTACAGGCCTGGAGGAAATTTGTTTGTTGCTGAATCTCGTAATACTTGCTAGTTCAGAAATAAAATCATGCAGGAAGGGAAAAACAGTTTATCATTTGTTCTGGCTCATGTATGATTTTCTCTTCATCCTAATGTTACCCTAACTGCTAGGTGAAGTCTAATGTACCCAGAATAAGGACTACCTGGGAGATATGAAAAGAGTCAGTATTTTGCAGTAATCTGGGAAGGTATCTCCTGGATAGTATTAGCCTTTTACTGCTAAAGTCGTGTATTGAGAAAGTCTCAATAAGAGGTTTTCTTACTAGAATGTAAAAACTACAGAGGATGTGGAAATGCAGACAAGGGTAGAGATGGAGACAGGATACGGCTGCTGTGGCAATGCTGATCACCAGTAAAAATTCCTGTTAACATGAAAATTAAGTTTGGTATTGGAACAATTGAGCATGGTGATTGATCCTGCAAAGCATTATATCCCAGGATAAGAGCAAGGGTTGGAAGAGAATCTCCCTCTCATTTTCTCAGAGAGATCTCCACAGAACCAGTGTCTTCTTTTAGTTACCCTCTCAGCATTTTTTCTCCCTTCTTTTGAAAGTTTTGAGTTTTCATTTACAATTTCAGTAACATTTCCTGACATACCTAAAAATCTAAATATAAAACTCAAAAAAAGCCTTTTAGCTCTCATACCATGATAACTATGACAAAAACATACACAAATTTCATTATTTGATCAAATCAAGTACATAGGTTTCTAAAGAAAGACTTCTCTGTATTTACACTTCCCTTCACAGTTGTTGTAAACAATTACTCATGATTTTCCAGCTTTCTACTCCAGCACACCTACTGTTTCAGAAACTGTTGACAAGCAGCTCTTTCATTTGGACCAATCAAGCCTGCTTGAATTAACAGGAAGTTTTCCATCAACAACACGGAATGTGAATGCTAACAAGAAGCTGTTTCTTCTAGTTAAGTTGAAACTGGTTTCAGAAACAGGTTCTCAGCATAATGAAAGTCTTGCAAGAGGCCAAAATAGCACATGCATATTACATGTTGTGTAGAAGTGGATTACGGAAGTACAAGAAATCCCAGGTTTTTTACTGTTTCTGACAAGTCATAAAACTTTTCTCCCTCAGTAACCTAGATCAGGCTTAGGTATTTGTTGATACGTTCTGATTTATCCATCTTTTTTTTAGGATCATCTAATGCTATGACATGTTAGTCAGAAAGTACCACTAATTTTTATTATGAAATGAGAACTTATTTTTCTGTACTGCAAATAGAGCTCATGTAATGGTTAAAATCTAAAGATACTACTAAATGAATGGGCTTAAATCAATAAAAAGAGTTAACATGAAGTTGCAAACTAGTAATAGAAAGCAGTAAAAAATTAGAGATAGTCCCCATCCTAACACTGAGTACTACAAGTTCATTTTGACTTGCATATCTGAAAACCTTGCATTTCATGACAAAAGAACTCAAAATTTGGGGGGGAAAAGAGCCCTTAACATTTTAATTTTAAAAGACAGAATATAATATTTTAAAGATTATCAATTACTGAGCAGATAGCAAATGTATTCTTCTGTGATCATTAATGGCACATTTCATTTTTAGAGTAATAAGCCATTTGATAACAGGTGTCTTGTGAACAGGTATTTGGAACACCACTGGAGAACATGAAATAATTCAATTTGTTAAAATTAAGAAGTGCTATCCAAGTCAATGTATTTATTTTACACCACATTTCTCTACAACTTCAGAGTATGTGTATACTTTAATAGAGACTGTATCAAATCGAAATACAACCATAATTCTGGCAGGAAATCAAGCTGCATCTAAAATGACAAAATCCCTTTTGTTAAAGATATACCTGCTGACTCTGAAGAGATTGTTCAATATTTAAATTTTGTCTGTGCACATTTACACTGTAGTTTGTTTCATTATATGAATAAGAGCACCTAACCAGTTGCTAGCAATGAACATCATAATCACTATATTCAAAAAAAGCAAAGCAACCACAAATTAGGAAAGAATTACACTACCATTTAGAAATTACTACTATATTCTAAATGAGTAATTGTATTTGGAGATTGTAAGCGAACTTGAGGTTGTTCTGAAAGGGTGCTGTTGTTTTGTTTTTTGGTTTTTTTTTTAATTACAGTGCCTGTAAAATCACTATTTGATCTTAGGGATGGTACAGAAATAGTTTTTCATTTGCCACAGGAATTAATTTTATCAGTTGTATTCAATATCCAGACTATTTCATATGGTCCATCCCATTGCTAAAAGGTAATGGAAGAATCTTGTTAACTAATGCTCTTGCCCCATTTTTTTTAAGACACTAATTTATTTCAAAGGAATATCTTTCCAATTGATGTCAGAAAAGTAGATAGATAGATAGATAGATAGATAGATAGATAGATAGATAGATGATAGAATGATAGAGCAAGCATTAGTCACTTAGCCCTAATCATTAAAGAATTATTATACAAATGCATTCACTTATATCAACTTTTCATCCTAGTATTACTCTAGATGCATAATACAATACTGGTTAAAAAAAATAAAGTAACAACTTGCTGTAGGTGCATAGTTTGGGCTTAGAACTCATTGTTGATTCAACTGAAAAATGGTATACTAATTTACTTCTAATTGTTCTTTTTGCTATTGAAAAAATCTGTAATATTGTCAACTATGGATTCTGAAGCAAAAGGAAGTACTTCTGGTTTATACCTCAGGCTGGACACAATTCACTCCTAAAGGACCATGCCTGACTTTATACTAAAGATGGAAAGCTTGTAATATTTCTAAATGTTCTTTTCCCATAACTATTCCATAAGCTCACTTCTATTTTATGGAAAGTAGAGAAATGGAAAATGCTGAAGGATTATTATAGGAAGGGAGAGGCCAAGAACTAAGGTGGATGAGAAGGGGACAACATAATTATCACCAAATTAATTCCAATAAATTTCTTTTACATCCACAAAGGTCAACAAAATAGCTATAGCCTGTGAACAAAACAACTAAAGATTTAATGTTGCAAGAGGATCTATTTCAAATGTGCCAGTGTTTGTTTTTTTATATTTTCATCTGCTAATTTGCTATGATGGGTATAAATCACAAGCTGAGACATCCTTCTTAAAACAACATTTGTAGGCTTCTACTGCTCACAAGGAAAATCAAGGTTATTGTCCACTTAAATAGAAAAAGAGAACTTCCATCAACAGATGTCAAAATAGATAAGCACAGATTTGATATGCGCCTGTAGAACTATCATCTGCTATCAGTGCTGCAATGACAGCTTTATGGTAAGAATGTCAATGAATTTCATCATGCTCTGTATTTCAAATACTGCTCAATTGAATACGATAAACATAAGTGTTTCTGCCAAGCATTAGGTGTTTATTGCCGTAAGCTTACTTGTATAACAAGTATTTTCTTTCTACATAGGTATATCCATATTCCACTTAAGCACACCACTATTAAATTTTTCACTGAAAATTTAGGTTAATTGGTGCTATAGATGTACCAGAAGAAAAGAAGATTGTAAGGCACTAAAATTAAAAATAATTCACCTGTCTTCTGGTAAGATGGTGATATCTAGTAACACATACTTTCCATGGTTTTAGGATGTCTACAACAAACATCTGTCTTTCTGAAACTGTTTTCTAAAATATACAGGTTTTGAAAAACACCTATTCAGATCTTCCTACTATCTGGTAGGAGATCACACTACTAAAAATCATATTATTTCTAACTACATAAAAGATATATCCTGTCTAAGACAACAGGTGCAAGGGTAACATGCAACCGTGCAAAAGAAATGTTGAAAAAAAAACAAAGGAGAAAAACAAAGGTAGACAAAAGCCTGAAATGATTTTGTACTAAACATAAAAGGTCCGATGAGATCACAAGAGAGGAAAGAAAGCAGGGAAGAAGTACTTCTAAGTACTAAGCAGTATTTCTAAGATTACAGAGAAACACTTAAATTTGGTCTGACTCCCAGTCTAACTACGTATTTCTTTTGTATTTATGGACCACTACCTCTTGCCTGTACTTCTCTATGACAGGTTCTACATTTACTTGATTATCTTAGTAACAATAGTTCCATTATAATTATTATTTTGTGCTTCCAGATTTTCATACAATTATCTGTACTGAGACACTTATACCACCACAAGGACCATTAGTCCATCTAGATATACTTTACAGTTTACCCTAGGCCTATTTTTGAATCAAATATTTTCCCCATGAAATCCTCAAAGCACAGCTAGCATGAAGTATCTTTTAGTTCTCCTGCTGTTTACCACTGTAATTTTTAGACAATATCCCTAAAATACATTCAAAAAATAGTCTCTTAACCTCTCTTCATAGTGTTAATTTTCTCAATTAATCTTCTCAACTGAGCAATTAAAAACCTCATCCTTATAATTTTTAAATCAAAGTTACTGAAATAGTAAAAATAGATACAGTCAAAAGAAACAACTATATATTCTCCCTAAGCAAGTAAGTCAGAAGTTCTGAAAGAAAGAGAAATTTTAAAGTCAAAATCCCCATGCCTTTCATTAGTAAAAGGTTGTCTTTCTTGGAGATTGACTGACACATAACAACTGCCTTTCCTCTGCAGGGCATAGACACTGGTCTCTCTCCTTTAGTGACACAGAACCTAATACCTTTAAGACTTAGAGCAATAACCCTAAAAATGGCTGACAAAAAAAATTACAAATATGGAGCAGAGGATGACAGAGATACAAGAAATAAAATTTGCTACTTTTATTTAAGATACCTGACCGAAAAGGACAAAGGCATTACTATCATTACATAGAGGAAGGAAACTTTAAAATCACTTTTATTATAAGGATAAAATTCTCTCTCAGAAAACATTTATTGAAAGTAGGGGTTGAGAAAGATAGAAAGATACTGAGATTCACAAACATACTATTTAACAGGCATGATCCTTCACTTAGGTCAGAGTAGAAAAACATGTCTTTCATTATCTTTATGGATAGGAAGCATGCAAAATTACATACATATTAATCATTATTAACTATGATTAGCAAGCTTTACTACTAAAGTTTTATACAATACAATGTAAAGAACTTTTTGACTTTCTGTGACTAAAAACTTACCCAACATGATCATTAGATAATCTGATGTATCACAATTAAACTATTATTGTAGCTGACCTTCACACTTTAAAAAGAGGTATTTATATACTAAGCCTCAAGATTCACCAAGATGAAGAATACCAAGTAAGATTTGTCTCTCTCTTAATCAAAGCACTGAACTGAACTGCTCAACTTGCTATTTAATATTTCAGGCTTTTCCAGAGAGTAAGATGCATAAAGTAAATTATTTACAAATAGATCTATAACTGAAAAATTAGGAACTTGAAGTACCTGCCAGAGACACTTTTAGTACAGTGCAATAGTTGATCTAGTCCTAGTTTATTCGTTATGTTTTGAAAAAATAAAGATCTTGCTGAGTTTCCTATCATCAGTGTATAGTGGAGAAGGGAATTGGTTCTGCACCACAAAGAAAAAGAAGAGCAGTGCTGTCTTTTGATTGCAGAGGATAATCTATAAACACAAGGAACAAAGCTGACCCTTGATGTGATCTCCGTTCACCTCTGACAAGGGATAGCAATCTAGAGATATCGTTATAGGGTACAAAACAGCTTTTAGGAAAGGTTCCAAAAGGAAATCATTCTTCTATTCACCCATGTTGCCATAGAAACAGAACCAATCATGCCTGTCCACAAAGGCTTTTATGTCAACTTCTGTTAGAAAACTTATATAAAAAGTAGAAATTAAACCAAATTAACAAGACAGTCATTAAGTGATTAAGATCCGTAAAAGAAAGAAAATAATTTATAAGCAAATGTGTCCTGCCTTGCCCCTTAAATGCCTAACTTTTAAAGTGTAGATCAGCTTATTGCGAGGGTTTACTGCACACTGCTATGGTTCACCGTCTTATACTTTCATGCAATCTGAGAGAGTGTAATTTATACAGAATGATGTCTTCAAATTCATGGGGTCACAAGCTATACATTTTTTCTCCTTTTCCTCCTCCCAACCATTAAAGAAAGGCTGTATCATATCCCCACCATCTTTAAAAAATTAGATCTTTCCAAATACATTGTTAATGAAAAGATGTCAGCTAAAACAATACACTTACTGAGATATTTTACTTCTATCCAATGATATCTTTAAAACATTGATTCTGCATAAAGTTCATGGCAAATAATACTGCTACATATATTAGAAGGGTGATTAATAAAAATGGATTTCCAAATTAAAATATGGCAAATTTCCTAACTCTCCACCTAATGTAAACAAGATGATATGGCCAGCAGAATCTGGATCTTGGTAGCTAACATCAGAAATGAGTTTTGTGTCTGTGGTGTTCTTGAAAATTATTAAAACTCATGCAGAACTAATACTAAATTACAAGAATTTTATGCTAGGGTTATAGCTAAGCTTTTATGTTGCCACACAAACTACTGTACATAGAAGGAGAGGTTTTATTAAAGACAGAAGAGAATCTCTGCCTCCTTTAAAGTGCTAATCCCATCTATTTGGTCTAGTGTAGTTTGACTCAAAACATACTACAGAACTATCAAGATTGAATCTCTTAAAGAACTAACTGGTTTTCAACTACACAAATATATTCTAGGATTTCCCTTTCCATTCTCTTGATCCAATTCAGAAAGTCTTAACACATACATATAACACCATGAATGACATACCACAAGAATGGTACTTTAGGCACATCCTCAATTATTTGTTTTTTAATGACAAAAGATTTAACAGAGTTTTGGAAATTAACTGGATTTCAAGTTTTTTTGAGATATAATTCTTCTGGTCTGGCTCACACGACCCATGAACCAAAGTGGATTCAGGCATGCACCAGTTACATACTCTGGTCCCAGAGTGTTAAGGATTTCCACCCTGGGATGTTTTCTGAAATATATATGAAGTTAGAGACTTATTCTTTGTATTTAATTTATGTATTTATAAGTACAAGGCATATTCTTGATAAATTAGATTTTATAAAACTCTGGGGTTACTTTGTTTCAGATTTTAAAAAAAAAAATTAGCATATTTTATTTTAGTTGGTTTGATGATCTGTTGTTCTTCTTCACAAAGACTCAATTCAAGCAAAACTCACCAAACTTTGTAGTTAGTTTGTGGTGATTTTCATGTTTACACATGAAATCTATGCTTAGATGCTTCTAACTTTGAAAAGGGTTATCAAATGTGCTGTTTAAACTGCATGGAGGATGAACCTACTAAATCTAATGCTGTTGTGCAGAACATCTGCAAAGTCCAAACATGTTTTGTTTTATTTTATTATATCTCCAGAATTTTCCAAACCCAAACAAATCAACTGTGCGGTCATGTCTCTTTTCCTGTTGGCAGAATACAGCTCAGATTTTGCAGTTTATACTAAAACTTCAGTTCTACATCAGGAACTGGCAGCTTGAGTCTCAGTGACTGCCATATTTCAGAGTACTTTTCTTACCCATGCCAGGACAGTTCTGAAGTAGAAAGATAAGGCTTTGAGTTACACTGTTTTTTTTAACAACTTAAAATATATTTATATGTTTTTATAAATAACACACTAATAATATGTTAATTTATGAAAGGTGTAGAATTAATAGAGTTAGAATCCTGTGCCAACAAGTTCACAAAACTGTGGGTAAATCAGAGCTCATACTATGACATCCTTGATTACTTAAGAAATAGAAATATTATCTAACATCACACAGTAAAGATAAATCTGGTCCCTAAGTAAAGCCATAAGCAGTTAAACTACATAGCACATTCCTCAGTTCCCTAGTCAGTGTTCGCACAACTGTTTTTCTGTAACTTCCACTCTAGTCCCTACACAGGACAGCTGCAAGAATGACACCATCTGACTTTACATGAAGAATGGTTTCCTTGCAATTATTTTCTTTCCTTTTCTGATTTTTCTTACCTTGTGGTGCTCTAACACCTACCAAAACTTCCTAACTGTTAAATGGCCAACACCCAGAAGCTTTTCCTTAGCTTTGAAATTTGGTCAAACTTTCTGTTGGAAAGAAAATACAGAATCATGTTCTGATACTGATGAATTTTGTGCTTTAGATGAAAAAGATTTTTTAAAATTTAATTAAAATATTTCACTTAGCCCTGGATTGTGCACAGTGATACTATAAAAATAGCTGGCTTTTCCTTCATGCCTTTCTGCCAATGTTTTGCCCCAACACAAAGGAGAAAGTGGAGAAAAGTTTTTTTCATCAAAGCTTATGTACCACTTTGTAACAATAGTTTGTCATTAAAAATTGTAAGGAAATACCTTGAAGACATCTAATATTTGATTTTCAGAAGAGGGATTTAAGAATCATACAGAATCAAAGACACATTAAAAAATGCTCTTAAGACCACATGAAAGACATTCATGAGACTGGAGAGAGGAAAGAAGCACACCTCCATGTCACAATTTCTGAACAGAACAGGAGAAGATCTAATGGTCTCTTAGATGCAGGAATAATTTGGTTTTTATTAAGTTTAGAAGGGTAAGAGTATCTGATCACACAGTATTTGTAATTGTCATCAGTAACTTTAAAAAATGCTGAGAACAGCTTTCAAAACATATTCTGTTTAGGTATTTTAATTAAGCATAACTATGCACAGAGAAAGACCGTCTAGTCCAAGGAATATTATCCTGAAACTGATATCTTATGTGGTGACATTGTATACACAACTGGCAGGCCAGAAGAGCACCGTCCTTGAGACCACCACTCTCAAGTCTAGACGGCTGTGTAGTGACAGTCTAGTGTAAATAGTAATTATTTATAGTTTGGAACTTTAATTCTTTTCAGTTTGCACAGGATTTGATTTGTCAGCAAAACAGCCACCTAAATTGTCTGCTTAATGGTCATCTGCTCCAGTAGTTAGGCAAGTAGATACACTTGCGTTGAAAACTTTTAATGAGTTTAATTAATCTAAACCTCTGAGGACTGTGCTCTCTCTAGAGTTAGTTCTCTTTAGTTCTATGTTCCTTGATCAACTGTAGTAAAATGCTCCAGAAAATCTGATGACTGGGTCTGATCCCTCTATGACCCACAGAACCAGAACAAATCCATTATGTAACGCTTTACTTGGGTTTTTTGTCCACAACAAAAGCAGATGAAACATTATTGCTCTAATCTAGGTTAAAATTACATGCTTTGGAAACCTGTTTATCGAAATCCTATCTGTAACAATTAAGCTAACTTTATTTTATATAGCAGAAATATTTCATTCATATATTCAGTTTCTCTTTATTCAGATGATAATGCCTAAATTCAAAACTGACAGACTCCTATTATATTTTTACAACAAATTATCTCTAATTATGAGGTAAGAAAACAACAGCTCCACAATAACCTGTTATATTTTTTAAAGCCT
This sequence comes from Vidua chalybeata, assembly GCF_026979565.1. NCBI lineage: Eukaryota > Metazoa > Chordata > Aves > Passeriformes > Viduidae > Vidua > Vidua chalybeata. The sequence goes on along the minus strand of NC_071570.1, from coordinate 21,380,473 downwards.
CCATAAAATGGAGTATTCTACGATTTACAGTACTGAGATAAAACATGCTGTCAAATGTTGTCAGTGAAACTTTTTCAGAGTTTTTATGTCTTCTGACACAAAGTCAAAGAAGCTTTTCTTTCGGAGTCCTCTTCTTTATGGATTGGATTAAATATTTTTTGTTAGAAAAGACAAAACCTGCTAGCTGACTGCCTGATTTTTTTTTTTTTTTAATACAAATTTTTTCCAAAAGCATAAGTCTTCTGTTAAGACACAGACTTCTGTAATAGGTCTGGACATGGCAGCTATCATTACAGGTACCTGTGCAGCCTAGATACTTCATAACCTCTTCTAATTTATCTAACTAGCTGATATTTGCACACATAAAGTAGCATATGACTAAAAGTTTGCTCAGTCATTTACTTGCTGTTAATATAAGCAGTAAAGTTCACTCACTACGTTTGCCAAAACTCCTTTTTGCTTGTCCTTTTTCAGCAAAAATCCGACTCTTAAGTGCCATGCTATAATGCTATTATCTGGCAGACTTAGACTGAAAAAAAGGAAATGTAAATTCTCTTCCTCTTAAAGGTTCCATCAACTTCAGAATTACCAGGTCCACAAGCACACACACAAGTCTAAATATAAATGCATCTGGCACAAGCAGAAAAAAATTCTAAAACAGTACATTGATAAAATATTATCCCATATACAAATTGGCTCCTTTCAGACCCTTTGCTTCTAGGCACACTCAGAGTTACCAACTAATCCAAGGTTGCATGAGTATCCTGAATCACAGAAGCAATGTTTCTTTTACTAAACATATTGGAATATATGCTTCTATTTAAATATGTTCCCTTTACTGGGATGTTACCTTTTTACCTTTGCCTTTCTTTCTTTCCTTTTTTTTTTTATTTTTGTTTAATTAATAGAAGAACAATGATACGTTTTGTAGAGTCAAATTTATCCTTTAACATGACAATGATGTAATAGCTCTTGCTTGGATGGTCAAGTTGGCCCATTATGTGTTTCTCTACCCAGCAAGAATATCTACATTCTCTTGGCCTTTGTAACATAGGTACAACCATGAAAGTAATGATTTATCTGTGAAAATCTGTTGTGTAGTTAGAGGAGAGTTAATACAGCATTTTCTGCTCCTGTTTCTGAAGGAACACTGACAAACAGCAGGAAAGATGAAAATTCAGCTTTCAAGTCAAACAAATTCAGACACAATAAGATACGGTGTCCTAGAAGCTGGAAGGAAACACAGCAGGAACAGCTAATCCCAACTGACTGAAGGGATGCTCCATGATATATAACATCATGCTCAGTAATGAAAACTGAAGGAAGGGTTTTTAGGGTGTAGCTCTTACTCAAAGACGTCTGGATTCACACTACTTGTGGAAGGTAGTGGTCTTCACATTGTGATTTTCCTTCTTCCCATTTCCTTCACTTAATAAATTGTCTTAATCTCAACTAGCTTTCTCACTTTCACTCTTACTATTCTCTCCCCCAGATCATGGTTGGGGTAGAGGAATGAGAGAGTGGCCAGGGCCAACCATCAACTCACTTCCATTAAAAAGTACAATAACACTTCATAGAGAGTGAGGATGTGACAGGGAACACACACAAACAAAATGAAATAAAAAAACCAAAGCTGTCCATTCTTTAGAAATTAAAAAAAAACCCTACCACCTTAAAATCTAATCTTTGGATCAGTGTCTATTAAAGCCAAGGGTTTTTCTATAAAAGCTCAGAAAAAATAGTCCAAGGTAGGAGTAAATATTCTTTTACATCGAAATAAAAAATTAGGTGAACTTAAAATTTTGGACATGATCTACATCCCACTTAGATGAATATACCAAAGCAGATACCAGAACATGTGTAATCAGTGTTGCAGTAGGTTAACTTTGCTGGTTATGAAGAACCTTAGTGAATCTGGTTTCTAGAATCACACAAAATCTCATCAAGAAAAGTATACAACTGCTTCACAATGTAAATACTTTTTATATCACCTTTTCTTTCAGTGAGAGAAAATAAAAAAAAAGCTGCAGCAAAGCTATCCACACTAATGCATTTCATTAACACAGCTGGACTTCGTTACTGATTGTGAGACTGTGTAAATTAATTGTGGGGATAGACACCCCAGTAAAAACACTGCTGTTCAAAGGAACAAAAAGAAAATTCCTGTACCTAAGGTCCTTGATTATACAAAGTACGAAAGCAAATGAAAGCTAAGATGTAATCAAAGTTGCAACTGCTATTTTATGTGATATGGAAGCTTTAAATATCTTCTGTGAGTTCTCTATTGCAAAAAATAAGGGCTGAGGAAAAAAAGGAACTATCTGGATTATAAATACACATTATCATTTGTTCACATCACAAATCAGCTTCCAGGAACAGTTCTACTCTTTTTCACAGCAAATAATTAATTTCAGTTCTGAAAACTGTTTGCTGAGTGAATGGTCTATGCTGACAGCTAGTACATTTGCTTGCAGATATCTAAGATATTTTATCAATCAACATGCTACAAAGTAATGCCACATTTAGTATGGAATTACATATATGACAAGATGCAGTGGCTACAAATTACTTCTGAAGCCCACCTAGATGACAAATACTTTGGCTCTCAAATTAATCCAAAACTAAAGATCATACTGTTTGCAAACTGGAAACCAAACTTCCAAGTAACTGAAACCGTTGAGAGATGACTGTAAGTTTTAGAAAAACAAACAAACAAACAAATACAAAAACATAAACTAAACAAACCAAAACATCCCAGAGATAATCTGTCCTAATTTCTCAGGTGCTGGATTACAGAACAAAGAACAGGGAAATGTATTTCAAATACGCTGAAAAATAGTTAATAATTCAAGCTGATTGTGAAGAGCTGACAGAAAATGCCATATACATGCTTGTCATTAACTGCACAGAAGTGTGAATATTTTAATGAATTACCAGAAAATATTAGATAAGTAACATTAAAAACTAACGTAAGAAATTAATGAAATTACTAAAGAACAACAAAATACTTTAATGCGATTTCTACAGCTCCTTGTAAAAATTAAAAATCTTTAAACAGCTGATAGAGATTCAACAGTTATTTTTTAATGAAAAAGAACAGAGTATAAGGCTGGTTCTTCAGAATTAATGCAGCTGAATGCAATCAGATTGCTAAAGAAACTATGAAATATATTATTTCATTACTTAAAATGTAAAAAAAAAAAAAAAATGCCTTCCCTATTCCTGTGATTCCAAAAATGGAGAGAAGTATATCACCAACTAATAGCCAAAGAATGTGTTTCAGGCTCTGGTCCTGTCACTAGGGACCACTAAAAAGAGTCTGGCTTTGTCCTCTAATGCACCCTCCTTGCATTAATATGCATTGGTATGTTCCCCCTGAGCCTTCTCTTCTCCAGGCTAAATAGACTCTGCTCTCTCAGTCTTTTCTCACGCAAAGGATGCTCAAGCTCCTTCATTATCGTAGCGACCCTTTGTTGTATTCTCCCCAGTATGTTCATGTCTCACTCGTACTTGGGAACCCATAACTGGGTAAAGTACTCAAGATGTGGCCTCACCAGTGCTTAAAACATGGCAAGGATCACTTCTGTTGACCTGCTGACAGCATTTCTCCTAATGCAGCTCAGAATATCATTAGCCACCTTTGCAGCTAAGGGCAAATAGCTGACTTTTGTTCACCTTGGTGTCCGCTGAGCCTGTTTTCCAGCCCGTCAGCCTCTTGCACGTTATGGTTCTTGTCTGGTACACTTCCTCAAGTACCAGACTCTGAATTCCAATTTTTGAACTATGCAAGGCTGTTGTTGGCCCTTTCCTGCCACCTGCTGAATAGCAGCAAAACCCGCTGGTTTATGAGTCTCTTCTCAGTTTCGTACTACCAGGAAACTTGCTGAGGGCACAGTGACCCAACATCCTAATAATTACTGAAGACAGTAAGACTGGAACCTGTATTGAGCCTAAGGTACACCACTGAAGAATTTTTGCCACCACTTACTACCCTCTGGTGCCAGTCCATTTAAGCAGATTTTAATCCACCTCAGTGTCTCCTCATCCAGCTTATACTTCTTCAGCTTCTCTAGGAGGAGTTCAGCTTCTCTCTGAGGATCTTTTGGGAAACAGTGCCAATAGCCTTCCCACTGTCAAGGCAGACAATAGCCTTGAGCCTAAGAGGATCTACACGCCTCTGATCTACCACGCCTGTCACTTCCTGCTGGAAAATTATCAGTTGCTCAAGCCAGACTCCCTTTTGGTGAATCCATGCTTCTGAACTGCTTCTGGGCACCTTTTTTGGTACACATGCCTGGAAATGGTACCCCAGAGTAGCTGATCCATCACCTTCCTAAGGACTAACTTGAGATCTGAGTGGCCTATTCCTAGTCCTCCTTTCTGCCCTTCCTGAGCACAGGGCTGCAATCTTAAGACATCCTTCCCAGTTACCATGATTACTGAGAAACTACTAGGAGTAGCCTATCAGTGATATCAGCTAGCTCCCTCAACACTTATGCCTGCGGTAGGGCTCTACAAATTGCTTAACTATTTTTTAACTCAACTGTCTTCCACTGTGGGAATGTCTTCCTCACTCAAAACTTTCCATCTGATCTCTGGGACCTGCTGAAAACTACTCTCACTAGTGAATACTGAGGGAAAGAAGGTATACAGTACCTTAATGTTTTCTGTGCTCTCTCACCAGGGCCCCTTTACCATTCAGCAGCAAACTCACATTGCCTCTAGCTTTCTTTTTACTCCCTGCGTGCTTATAGAAGTCTTTCTAGTGCAACTGTCCCTGCCTGTGGTAGGGAGTTGGAACTAGCTGATCTTTAAGGTCCCTTCTGACCCAATCTACTTCTGTGATTTGTTGCTCAACCTCTTTTACCAGATTCAATTCCATATGAGTTTTAGCATTCCTACTATGTCTGTGTGCTTAGACAGTGTCAGATTACCTGTCTTCCTGGCTTCCACTTTTTGCACACTCCTTGTTTATACTCGAGTTTTGCCAGAAAATTGCTGCTCCTCCATGAAGGCCCTTTTGATCTCTCTAAAAATGAGATCACTTTCAAAATTTGACCATAGAACTCTCATGTGAATGTTTAATGAATATTTGCATTAATTTATTTCTTCCTAATGAACTTCTAAAGCAATGCAGATAAACATTGCACTTGACATTTTTCAAACTCATCCTGTTCTTTTTCAGGAAAGATAGCACAAATATCAGTTTATCACCAGGTCTTCAATCTTTTAACTTCTATCTACTACATGATGTGTTAAAATATATTTGCCTTCTTGGTAAAAATATGGGGGTTTTGGTTTTGTTTTTCTTTTCATATCAGTAACATATGGTCACAGGTCATTTTCTTCCTTATTTTGGCACCTTAACTCTTACGTTTCTAAAATATGGCTGGGAAGCTGATCAGTCCTCCACCAAGATAGCTTAGTTTACCTATTTTTATAATATTTACAGAAAAAAAGAGGTTAAGATGTGCCTGCCATCTTCTATCTTGTTTAAAACAATGATGTGTAACACTTTATTTACAGCTCATTAGCACAATCCCCTGCTGTCTGTGAATATCTAGGAGCTTTACAGAAAGACATGTTGTTCACAACGTATCATAATTTAGATAACTAAACAGACATGGGTTTCAAAATTCACTAGGTCTTCTACTGATTAGTATGTTATAGTTATAGTCTACATGGAAAGTTTAAAGTTTACCTTAACCAAGCTGGACGAACTAATACTACTTAGTTCCCAAACTTTTCTACACATTTATTTATAGTATGGAGGAAAGGCTAATCTATTCCTTTCCACTTGAGCAACTACCATACTTATTATAGATCTACTGTACTATTAAAGTGTACTACTGTGTCCTGTTTCTGGCCGGGACAGTAACAGCTAATTTTTTCAGGAGCCATGATGGGCATGCATGGCTAGGGCCCTGAGCTTATTCTAAGGTCATTTTCCAGTCTGTAAATTTTTTGGTCTGTAACTCTATACGTGGTGTGGATGGCACTGAGGAGATCTGGCAGACACAGCAATACAAACATTCTTTCCTTAACAGACACAAGAAATTCAAAATTCTCAAAAGCTGTTACAAGAGACCTGAAGAAGGAAAAGTGGGTGAAAAGCTGGGGAAAATCATCCTCCCCTGTTCCCCTTCCAGACTGGGTGCAATTATGAACAGACACCCAGAGGCAGTGCTGGAGGTGAGGGCAAGAAAGCAGCAACTGGAGGAGTGTCCAGCATACTTGGAACCAACTACCCCAGGGGTGGAAACACAGTCCCACCATTTGCCATGACTGATCCAGACTGCACTGGAACAGGGTGAGATTCCAGCACACTTGCAGCACATTGGTGACATCATCATTTGGGGGGAACACTGCAAGAAAGATTTTCAGAAAGGGGAAAAGATAATTCAATTCCTCCTAAAGGCCAGTTAAGGGACCTGCCAAGGAAATTCAGTTTTTAGGAGTTAAAATAGCAAGATGAACATCATCACATTCCAATGGGCATGGTCAAAAATACAGCAGCTATGTCCCCACCAACCAACAAGAAGGAAACATGGCTTTCTTAGGTGCTGTAGGTTTTTTGGAGGAAGTATATTGCACATTTTAAGAGAGAGAACTGTAAGCCCCCTCTCCGTCATGCAAAATGGAAGTAGAATAATTTCAAGTGGGGACCTGAAAACAAGAGGCTTTTGAACAAGTTAAACAGCAGATTGTTCATGCAATAGCTCTTGGGCCAGTCAGAAAAGGACAACATGTGAAAAATGTTCTCTATATGGCAGCCAGGGAGAATAGTCCTTCCTGGAGTCTCTGGCAAAAAAAAAAAAAAAAGACTCAAACACAACTGTTGGGCTACTAGAGTTGGAGATAAAAAGGATCTCTGACCTGCTACACCCCACCTGAAAAAGAGATGCTGGCAGCTTATGAAAGGTTTTGAGCTGCTTCAGAAGTGATTTGCACTGAAGCACAGCTTCTTCTGGCACCTCGACTGCCAGTGCCGGGTTGGATGTTCAAATGGGAAGTCCCTTGCACATATCACACCACTGATGTTACTAAGTGGATTGCACTGATCACACACCTGACTTGAACAGGAAATCACAACTGTCCAGGGATCTTGGAAATTATCATGATTCAGCCTGAAGGTGAAAATCTCAGACTATCATCTAAGGATGTGGAGGAGGAGTAAAAGGTATCATATGCTGAGGAGGTGCCACCATATAATCAGCTACCTGAAAATAAAAAGTAACACACTCTCATCACTGACTCATTCTGTCTGTATTGTAGGAACAAATTGAAAATGTGAAAGTTGCTATATGGATTCCTATGCAATGAGCTGCTGAAATGATTAAGGGACAAGGTGGATGAACTAAGGCTGCAGCTGAAAGCTGTCCAGCTGGATTTAGATATGGCTGAACAAGAGAAAAAGCCAACATTCCACCTCTACACTGACCCATGGATGCTCTGTGGAGGTGGCTAAAATGATGGAAAAATTGTCAGGGCAGAGGTAAATGTATCTGGGCAGTTTAATTGTGATGAGACCTCACTACCTGGGATAGAAAAGTTGGCTGTAAAAGTACATAATGTAGATGCACATGCACCTAGGAGTGGCGCTACTGAGGAGCACTGCAACAATGGACAGATGCATCAAGCTGCCAAGATCAAACTAAGACCTGGGTTGGCAACAATGAGGTGAATTATTTCTGCCTTGGTGGGCTCATGATGCCTCAGGTCATCACGGAAGAGATGCAGCCACACAGACAGGCTTGTGATTGAGGGGTGGACTTAACCATGTCCACTAACTGCCAGGTTATCCATACCTGTGAATCATGCACTACAATTAAGCAGGCCAAGAGAGTAGAATCCCTGTGTATGGGTGACAATGTTCGAAATATAAATATGGGGAGACCTGGCAGAATGATTACATCACATTCACACAAACCTGCCAAGGCAAGCACTGCATGCTTACAATGGTGGAGACAATCACTGAATGGCAGGAGAAGTACCTGTGCCTCCTGCCACCTCCTGGAACTCCATCTTTGGCCTTGAAAAGCAAGTCCTGTTGGGACATGGCAGCCCTGAAGGAATTGAGTTGGACAATGGAATCATTTCAAAACAAACCTGAGGGACATCTGGGCCAGAGAGCATGGTATTGGGTATTGAGCAGGTGTTGTGGTTTGACACTAGCCAAA